>NC_084612.1:77871600-77881600 GCF_033978795.1 Nerophis ophidion
AAAAAAGAGACGTCAAGGAGACGGACACGAGCCCGGCGTCCTGCAAAGCCAGCGAGAAGACAACATCCGGGCACAAGTCGCCTCAAAGTGAGAGCCTGACCTGCACCTCTCACACTCTTCTGCCTCCGTCTTCCATTTTGTGCCATGTCTCCCTCAGAGGAGCCCGACAAGGAGCCAGAGAAGCCATCAGAGGGAGGAGAGGCTGAGGAAAAGGACAACAAAGCTGGTAGGAGGCAGCAGAAATGTCTTAATTGTCAGGTCTTGACCTCTTTTGCTTTTCTTCTGGCTTTTCCTGTTCAGTCTTTAGTTTGCTTCACAGTGTTTCTTTCTTTACCTTCTTCTTGCTGTGTGTGCTGAATGTTTGTAGTGATCAGGAGGCTCAGCTGCTCCTGATCACTAATCAGAGAACTTTATAAGGTCAATTTACATATTTATTACGAAAGCTTTTTTTGACACTCAATGAATTTATTGCGTTCGAATTTTGTGAACACATTTTTTTTTTTACATTAAATTATAATAACAGTTATATTGAATAAAAATGATATTGTCCATAAATATTGATTGTACATTTTTTTCAAATTTCTTTGCACTGAATTTTTATTAAATTATCAAATTATGCTAACAATTTTATTGAAAAAAAAATGGTAGCAAATTGCGTCTTTTAAAAATTCAGTGTATAAAAATTAATTGTACATTTTTTTTAAATTTATTTTCACTGATTTTTATGCACTTTTTTTACATCAAATTATGCAAAAAAATATTAAAATTTTATTTTATGTCAATTTTTGCTGACAATTTTATTGGAAACATTAATATTGACAATTTCATTTAAAAAAGTGTTAGCAGAATAAGTGTGTTTGAAACTTCAATGTTTTAAAATTCAGCGTATAATTTTAAAGAAATATATTTTTAGAAACATCTTTTTTTTTTACATCAAATTGTATTGACCATTTAATTGAAGCCCTGCGATGAGGTGGCCACTTGTCCAGGGTGTACCCGGCATTCCGCTTGATTGTAGCTGAGATAGGCACCAACACCCCCCGCGACCCCAAAGGGAATAAGCGGTAGTAAATGGTTGGATGGATGGCATTTAATTGAAACGTAGTATATTTTTTTTACACAGAATTTTTATAAACTTTTTTTTGAGATTTTTTTTTTTTTTGCAACAAATATTGCTGACAATTTTATTGAAAAAAATGTGTTGGCAAAATGCGTGTAAAAAAGTTCAATGTATAAAAATTCAGTGTATGTTTTTTTTAGAAATGTTTATACACTGAATTTTTTACCACTGAATTGTTAAACATACACGTTTTGCCAACAGATATTTTTCAATTAAATTGTCAGCATAATTTGATGTAAAAAAAAAATATGTTCACAAAATTCAAAATAAAAATATTCAGTTTCATAAACTGAGTGTAAAAAAGTATTTGGAAATAAAGCCACACATTAATTAACTACATGCTGGTGCTTTGCGTCACATTGACACCCCCCCTCCCCCCCACTGCACTTTCCTGCCACGCCAACTTTTGCATTTTGCCTGCTTGAAGACTCGTCTGAGTCATCATCCCACCTGCACGCTGTCTCTTGTCCTCCGCATCTCGAAGCCCAAACGCCTGGCCACGCCCAGCTTTTAACCAACGACCTCGTCCTTCGTTTAGATGAACTGAAAGGCGGCGACGCTGCGGACGGGCGGGTCAACGGCGACAAGGACGCGCTGGAGGAAGTGGAGGAGGGCAGGAAGGAGGAGAAAAATGGATTCAAGGCAAAGTTCATGTTTAATATTGCAGATGGAGGTTTTACAGGTGAGAGCCATCCACACGTCACCCTAAAAAACATCATTCATTAAGTTGTACTAATATATTGAGTAATAGATCTGCACAGCCTTATACTACTGTACACACATACTACTGTATACACACATACTACTGTACACACATACTACTGTACACACACTACTGTACACACACTACTGTACACACATACTACTGTACACACATACTACTGTATACACACATACTACTGTGCACACATACTACTGTACACACACTACTGTACACACATACTACTGTACACACACTACTGTACACACACTACTGTACACACATACTACTGTACACACACTACTGTACACACATACTACTGTATACACACTACTGTACACACATACTACTGTACACACACATACTACTGTATACCCACTCTACTGTACACACACACTACTGTACACATACTACTGTATACACACACTACTGTACACACATACTACTGTATACACATACTACTGTATACACACATACTACTGTACACACATACTACTGTACACACACTACTGTACACACACTACTGTACACACATACTACTGTACACACATACTACTGTATACACACATACTACTGTGCACACATACTACTGTACACACACTACTGTACACACATACTACTGTACACACACTACTGTACACACACTACTGTACACACATACTACTGTACACACACTACTGTACACACATACTACTGTATACACACTACTGTACACACATACTACTGTACACACACATACTACTGTATACCCACTCTACTGTACACACACACTACTGTACACATACTACTGTATACACACACTACTGTACACACATACTACTGTATACACATACTACTGTATACACACACTACTGTATACACATACTACTGTATACACATACTACTGTATACACACACTACTGTATACACACACTACTGTACACACACACTACTGTATACACACACTACTGTACACACACACTGCTGTACACACATACTACTGTATACACACACTACTGTACACACATACTACTCTACACACATACTACTCTACACACATACTACTGTATACACATACTACTCTACACACATATTACTGTACACACATACTACTGTATACACATACTACTATACACACATACTACTGTACACACATACTACTGTACACACATACTACTGTATACACACACTACTGTACACACACTACTGTATACACACACTACTGTACACACACACTACTGTACACACATACAACTGTATACACACACTACTGTACACACATACTACTCTACACACATACTACTCTACACACATACTACTGTACACACATACTACTGTATACACATACTACTCTACACACATATTACTGTACACACATACTACTGTACACACATACTACTGTACACACATACTACTGTATACACATACTACTATACACACATACTACTGTACACACATACTACTGTACACACATACTACTGTATACACATTCTACTGTACACACATACTACTGTATACACATACTACTGTACACACATACTACTGTACACACATACTACTATACACACATACTACTGTATACATATACTACTATACACACATACTACTGTACACACATACTACTGTACACACATACTACTGTATACACATTCTACTGTACACACATACTACTGTACACACATACTACTGTACACACATACTACTGTACACACACTACTATACACACATACTACTGTATACACATACTACTATACACACATACTACTGTACACACATACTACTGTATACACATTCTACTGTACACACATACTACTGTATACACATACTACTGTACACACATACTACTGTATACACATGCTACTGTATACACATACTACTGTACACACATACTACTATACACACATACTACTGTACACACATACTACTGTACACACATACTACTATACACACATACTACTGTATACACATACTACTGTACACACATACTACTGTATACACATACTACTGTACACACATACTACTGTACACACATACTACTGTATACACATGCTACTGTATACACATTTTACTGTATACAGAGACTACTGTATAGATACACATACTACAAATAAACACATACTACTGTATACACATACTAGTATATACGGATACAGATACTACTGTATAGTTTCATGTGTCAAGTAAAGCAGAAGGAAGGGGGCCATAGTAGAGGATGAGTGTGTTTGGGGGCGTGGCCTGACACTGACAGGTGTGTGTGTTGTGTATTTGTCAGAGTTACACACCTTGTGGCAGACGGAGGAGCGGGCGGCGTTGTCGTCAGGAAAGATGCACGACATCTGGCACCGTCGCCATGACTACTGGCTGTTGGCGGGCATCGTCACGTATCCTTGTTGCGCAGGTGGTGACGTGTTGAGGATGTTGAGGATGGCGTGTTTGACCTTGACTGGGTGGCAGGCACGGTTACGCCCGCTGGCAGGATATTCAGAACGATCCACGCTACGCCATCCTCAACGAACCTTTCAAGACGGAGATGCACAAGAGCAACTATTTGGAGATGAAGAACAAGTTCCTGGCTCGACGCTTTAAGGCAAGTCTCTCGGGGTGTCCAAACTTTTTCACAACTTGACTACATATAAAGTAAGTATTATGTTATGTATACAGTAAATATATATGTATATATATATATATATATATACATACATACATATATATATATACAAAACCCGTTTCTATATGAGTTGGGAAATTGTGTTGGATGTAAATATAAACAGAATACAATGATTTGCAAATCCTTTTCAAGCCATATTCAGCTGAATATGCTACAAAGACAACATATTTGATGTTCAAACTCATAAACTTTATTTTTTTTTTGCAAATAAAAATTAACTTATAATTTCATGGCTGCAACACGTGCCAAAGTAGTTGGGAAAGGGCATGTTCACCACTGTGTTACATCACCTTTTCTTTTAACAACACTCAATAAACGTTTGGGAACTGAGGAAACTAATTGTTGAAGCTTTGAAAGTGGAATTCTTTCCCATTCTTGTTTTATGTAGAGCTTCAGTCCTTCAACAGTCCGGGGTCTCCGCTGTCCTATTTTACGCTTCATAATGCGCCACACATTTTCCATGGGAGACAGGTCTGGACTGCAGGCGGGCCAGGAAAGTACCCGCACTTTTTTTTTACGAAGCCACGCTGTTGTAACACATGGCTTGGAATTGTCTTGCTGAAATAAGCAGGGGCGCCCATGAAAAAGACGGCGCTTAGATGGCAGCATATGTTGTTCCACAAGTTGTGTGTACCTTTCAGCATTAATTGTGCCTTCACAGATGTGTAAGTTACCCATGCCTTGGGCACTAATGCACCAACATACCATCACAGATGCTGGCTTTCGAAATTTGTGTTGATAACAGTCTGGATGGTTCGCTTCCCCTTTGGTCCGGATGACCCGATTTTGAATATATCCAAAAACAATTTGAAATGTGGACTCGTCACACCATAGAACACTTTTCCTCTTTACATCAATCCATCTTAGATGATCTCGGGCCCAGAGAAGCCGGCGGCGTTTCTGGATGTTGTTGATAAATGGCTTTCGTTTTGCATAGTTGAGTTTAACTTGCACTTACAGATGTAGCGACCAACTGTAGTTACTGACAGTAGTTTTCTGAAGTGTTCCTGAGCCCATGTGGTGATATCCTTTAGAGATTGATGTCGGTTTTTGATACAGTGCCGTCTGAGGGATGGAAAGTCACGGTCATTCAATGTTGGTTTCCGGCCATGATGCTTACGTGGAGTGATTTCTCCAGATTCTCTGAACCTTTTGATGATATTATGGAGCGTAGATGTTGAAATCCCTAAATTTTTTGCAATTGCACTTTGAGAAAGGTTGTTCTTAAACTGTTTGACTATTTGCTCACGCAGTTGTGGACAAAGGGGTGTACCTCGCCCCATCCTTTCTTGTGAAAGACTGAGCGTTTTTTGGGAAGCTGTTTTCATAGCCAATCATGGCACCCACCTGTTCCCAATTAGCCTGCACACCTGTGGGATGTTCCAAATAAGTGTTTGATGAGCATTCCTCAACTTTATCAGTATTTATTGCCACCTTTCCCAACTTCTTTGTCACGTTTTGCTGGCATCAAATCCTAAAGTTAATGATTATTTGCAAAAAAAAATGTTTATGAGTTTGAACATCAAATATGTTGTCTTTGTAGCATATTCAACTGAATATGGCTTGAAAAGGATTTGCAAATCATTGAAATCCGTTTATATTTACATCTAACACAATTTCCCAACTCATATGGAAACAGAGTTTGTAGAAATGCTTTGCTGTGTCCACTCCAAAGTGCAATTAATGGTCATTAATCTGAATTACTCACAATGTCTGCAAGATTGTGGCAAACTAGCAGAAATGTTACTGTCAGATATATAAAATGAAGTTGGAGGAGAGACATGAGTCCTTGTTCAAGGTAGTAGTTTGGACGGCCACGCACTCCATGGTGTCCTGTGTTGTGTCGTGGGCGGGGCAGTTGTTGGAGCAGGCGCTGGTCATCGAGGAGCAGCTGAGGCGGGCGGCCTACCTGAACATGAGCCAGGACCCCAGCCACCCGGCCATGGCTCTCAACACCCGCTTCACCGAGGTGGAATGTCTGGCCGAGTCCCACCAGCACCTGTCCAAAGAGTCCCTCGGCGGGAACAAGCCGGCCAACGCCGTGTTGCACAAAGGTGAGCGCTCCTCTTTTAGTCCCGCCCTGTCAGTCAGAGACACAACTGAAGCATTTTAGGACAGATGGTGACCATGTTCCTGTTTGACCGCTAATTTTTGCTTTTTCAAACACTGCTTAAAAACATTATACTGTTGTTTTTATATGAGTGCCTGGTAGAGTTGTGCGGTATACCGGTACTATTATAGTACCGCGATACTAATGAATCATATTCGGTACTATACCGCCTCTAAAAAGTATCGGTCCCCCAGCTGTTTTTTTTAATGGGCATGACAGCACATCGTTGTCACGTGGTTTAATGAGCAGAGGAGCATGTTCAGCAGCGCGCGCACACACAGAGTACTTACAAGCAGAAACAGTGTGTAGACAGAAAAGAGAGAATAGATGCATTTTGGTGTAAAAAGTAAAGATAAAGGTGAAGTTATAACACTGAAACACCCTCAGGAAGAGCTGCTTTAAAACATGGCTAGCTCGTTAGCAGCTAACAGGCATCCACAGTGTTTTAGCTACTTCTAAATCACTAATCCTCGTCTCCATGGCAACAAAAAAAAGCATGTTTCTTACAAGTAATATTATCACTGGAGGACGAGGAATAGTTAAACATGCTTCACTACACACCGTAGGAGGATACAATAGCTCACCGGCATCACAATGTAAACAAATGCCATGGGTGGATCCACACCAGACATCCACTGTAATGATACCAAGTACAAGAGGCACTGGAAGAAAAATGAGCTGCATGGTGGAGTCGCCAGAAGAAAGCCATTTCTGCGCAAATGTCACAAAGTATCCCGCTTACATTACGCAAAACAGCACAGAGACAAGCCTCAAAACTTCTGGAACAAAGTCATTTAGAGTGATGAGACTAAAATTAAACTTTTATGCGGTAGAAAAGCCAAAATCTTAAACAGGAACAATAGAGAATTTGTTACAGGAGTTTATTTACTCATAATCAGATGGTACAAAGTTGGATTGAATCAATGTTTACACAGTCAATGTCTCCGGAGACGAAAGATGGTGAACCCTCGTGAAGGAATTAAGAAAGAGTGCACATCAGGCTTGGTCTTCCCTTCTTATTTATACGATCCACGATGTCCTGATTTGTAGCATAACAACTTATGTAACTGTCCAATGTTCAAATGTCAACTCACCAACTTGGTCAGGGTGACTTGACCTCTTATGTCGTGTCTCTCCCAATGCATTCAGTTTAGAGGTAACCTGAGGACCGAAATGTTCCACTACAGCAGTTCAATTACCTTTTCTCGCAGATCCTTTGACAATTATTTTGCCTTCCCCATGACTCAGAATCCAGAAACATCCGTGCAGCACTGGATGAAAGATACCATGGTCTGTCAGAAGCCCAAAAACTCACTGACCTTTTATACACACACACTAATTATTAACAAACAGGTCGCAGGTGAGGACTGGAACCTGGATTAGCCATTCAAACATGTTTGTGTCAACTTTTGTGCATGTTATCAGATCAAAGTCACTGGGGTATGTAAACTTTTGAACAGGGTCATTTGGGTACTTTCTTTTGTCATTTTGATTTAAAGAGAGTAAACACAGTTGTTTGCCAATAAATTAAGGATTGTGTTATTATTCAAATTATTTGAAGAATGGCCAAGAAATCGTAAATCCTCCCAGGGGATGTCAACTTAAGAGCACAACTGAACACTGTGGTGGTGTCCGGGGTGTTCCACGCCATGGTCTGCTGGGGTGGAGGGAGCATGGCCAGGGACAGGAGCAGACCCAACAAAGCAACCAAGAGCGCCGACTCCACCCTCGGCCGCCCACCAACTCTCGGCCGGTGTCCTAACCTGGTTGTGGTCTCCATGCAGTGCTAAACCAGCTGGAAGAGCTCCTGAGCGACATGAAGGCGGACGTGACGCGACTGCCCAACATGCTGTCCCGCATCCCGCCCGTCTCCGCCCGCTTGCACATGTCCGAGCGCACCATCCTGAGCCGTCTCACCAGCCGGGGCAGCGAACCCCCGCTGCAGCAGGTGTGTAAATACTCAGAGACCATGTTTACACTGCAGGTCAACGTGGCCCGTATCACTTCTTTCTAGAAGGAGGAAGTCGCTACTACTACAAAATAAAAGTCGCAACACCTTAAAAATGAATGTTTTTTATGTGAAAGTAACTGAAAGTAATATAATGTATAAATGTATGTACAAACCCCGTTTCCATATGAGTTGGGAAATTGTGTTAGATGTAAATATAAAAAGAATACAATGATTTGCAAATCCTTTTCAAGCCATATTCAGTTGAATATGCTACAAAGACAATATATTTGATGTTCAAACTCATAAACTTTATTTTTTTTTTTGCAAATAATAATTAACTTAGAATTTCATGGCTGCAACACGTGCCAAAGTAGTTGGAAAAGGGCATGTTCACCACTGTGTTACATCACCTTTTATCTTAACAACACTCAAACGTTTGGGAACTGAGGAAACTAATTGTTGAAGCTTTGAAAGTGAAATTCTTTCCCATTCTTGTTTTATGTAGAGCTTCAGTCCTTCAACAGTCCGGGGTCTCCGCTGTCGTATTTTACGCTTCATAATGGGCCACACATTTTCCATGGGAGACAGGTCTGGACTGCAGGCGGGCCAGGAAAGTACCCGCACTCTTTTTTTTACAAAGCCACGCTGTTGTAACACGTGGCTTGGCATTGTCTTGCTGAAATAAGCAGGGGCGTCCATGATAACGTTGCTTGGATGACAACATATGTTGCTCCAAAACCTGTATGGACCATTCAGCATTAATGGTGCCTTCACAGATGTGTAAGTTACCCATGTCTTGGGCACTAATACACCCCCATACCATCACACATGCTGGCTTTTGAACTTTGCACCTATATCAATCCGGATGGTTATTTTCCTCTTTTTTCTGGAGGACACCACGTCCACAGTTTCCAAATATAATTTGAAATGTGGACTCGTCAGACCACAGAACACTTTTCCACTTTGCATAGTCCATCTTAGATGATCTTGGACCCAGCGAAGCCGGCGTTGTTTCTGGATGTTGTTGATAAATGGGTTTGGCTTTGCATAGTAGAGTTTTAACTTGCACTTACAGATGTAGCGACCAACTGTAGTTACTGACAGTAGTTTTAGGAAGTGTTCCTGAGCCCATGTGGTGATATCCTTTACACACTGATGTCGGTTTTTGATGCAGTACCGCCTGAGGGATCAAAGGTCCGTAATATCATCACTTACGTGCAGTGATTTCTCCAGATTCTCTGAACCTTTTGATGATTTTGCGGATCGTGGATGGTAAAATCCCTAAATTCCTTGCAATAGCTCGTTGAAAAATGTTGTTCTAAAACTGTTTGACTATTTGCTTACAAAGTGGTGACCCTCACCCCATCCTTGTTTGTGAATTACTTAGCATTTCATGGAAGCTGCTTTTATAGCCGATCATGGCACCCACCTGTTCCCAATTAGCCTGCACACCTGTGGGATGTTCCAAATAA
>NC_084612.1:77886600-77891600 GCF_033978795.1 Nerophis ophidion
CTCAAATTGAATTTATATAGCGCTTTTCTCTAGTGACTCAAAGCACTTTTACATAGTGAAAGCCAATATCTGAGTTCCATTTCAAGCAGTGTGGGTGGCACTGGGAGCAGGTGGGTGAAGGGTCTTGCCCAAGAACACAACGGCAGTGAGTAGGTTGGCAGAAGCAGGGATCGAACCTGGAACCTTCAAGTTGCTGGCACGGCCACTCTACCAACTGAACTATACTGCCCACCTGAGAGAGTTTTTATGCGTAATCAAGCTTCTTAAAGGGGAACTGCACTTCTTTTATTTATTATTTTGCCTGCCGTTCACAATCATTGTGAGAAACAAGAACACGTCTCTCTTTTTTTAGGATTTTAAAGATGATAAAAGCTTGGAAATGTGGATAATGTTAGTCACCGGTGTCGCCTTCAAAGTCCTCTACAACAACTTCAACACCCTCCAGCAATGTTTTATATACACACTGCAAGTACATATTTAATGTCTTCAATATTTACTGTGTTTTAGTCATTTTATTCATTCCTGGGAATTTTTTTTTTCCCCGCGCATTGATTTCGGTTTCCATAGCAACGTATGTCCGACTTCTGGCAACACATTTTTGTACCTACTTTCTGAAACGAATGCGAGTGTGTTTTAATCATGGCAGATTTGGTAACGGACAACAGAGTGGACTCTGTTTAGACAACCTTATCTTTTTGAAGCTGAGTATACAGAGGATGAACTGCTACTTTCTAGAAGCCAGCAGGAAGAGCAGATGGAAGCCGAGAGAGTGAGGTGAAAGTGACTCTAAGATTTAAATGTGGAATTTGGAGCCAAGCTAGTTTGCCATAAATAGAGTGCTTACCCAAATAATAATAAACAACCTTGGCCAGCTGTATCAAAGAGACAACTGTCCATGGAGTGAGTCACTATGATATTGATCATGATAAACGCAGCACGTCATGTGTGTTATTACAACTACAGTACATACACTGTCTGGCTTGCTGTGTACAAAGAAAAGATGAAATAATACTTTACATATACTGTATTATGATTGTTCATGTTTTTCACTCAGTACAGATTGCTTTCCTATCACAGTGTTGTGTGTTACAAACTCATACGTGTTTGGTGTGAATGTACTTGCTGTAGTTAGCTTTTACGGCTAATACCATAGCATGTGATAAAAAGACTTCCTCAGTGTTCTCTCTTACAATAACAATGTTGTTGCAGTTTGTTATAATACATGTAAATGAAGTATTGTTTTTGAATGCATTTTAAAGGGATTTACAGGTTGAATTGATTGCTAACATTAGCTGCGTTGCTAACCAGCAAGAACGAGACGATTTTTACACGTTAGAAGGGTGAAATAAAAACAACTTTTGTCTTCTTGTCTCTCAGAATGATTGTGAACGATTCCCCCAAAAGTGCAGTTCCCCTTTAAAGGAGGCCCCTGGTGACCCCGGTCTTTTTCTTGCTGAATCAACAATTCTATTTTATTTGGTCGAGGGTCAAAGATCAGTTAAGCAGTTTAAAAAAAAAGAGTTGATTTCCCGTGTGTGAGAAGTTTTATGTAATAAATGATGTCCGAGGCTTGAGGTCAGAGGTCACAGAATGTTTTCATCACCTTTGCTAATTAGTGAAGTTTGGAGGATACTGACCTTTACGTTTATTTACATAAACACTGGGAAAACTCACAATCTCCCCGAGTCGAGATTTCTCATTTCTCGTCCAAATATGTAAACAAAGTCAGAGCAAGTGGCTGAATAGTCGTGTTCAGCGAGGCATAAGAACTTGCTTTTAGGCAAGAGATCTTCTGAGGAAAGCAAAAAATACTTCTGACCCTCACAAGTTAGTTCAAACACACAACTTTGCAACACTGCTAAATACAAATAATGATACCTTTTATTGCTCACTTTCCTTTTCAACAAATCTTACCGAGACAATTTTGACTTGTTTTTTTGCTCATTTAAGTTATTTTTGCCTGGAATGAGCAAAAAAAAAAACAATATATATTTTTTAAATTAATAAATAAATGTAGAAATGTTTACTTGGTGAAATTGTGAGTTCCTCCAGTGATAAACTTTTCTGTCCAGTTTAGCCAGTTTGCTTATTTTCAACTTCAGTCCCTGGCAAAGTACGGTGTGATACAAGTAGGGGTGTTTCACTTCCGGCACGATACCGATTATTGGAGCATAGCTTTTGATATAGTACGATATCAGCAGGCATCGTGGTACATACCTGTATTACTTTGTAGTGTGGAACGTAAGAAAATACTTGATCAACAATACTAACATTACGATGTCAATGTTAGTTTGTTTTTGGTGACACCTAGTGGTCACAATAATTCATGAATATACAGTAGGGAAGGGGTTCATACGGCCCCGTTTCTGGGTGGATCTCGCGTGAGAGGAAGAGGGTGAGGGTGGTTAGTCATTTTGCAATGCACTTCACGATATTCAACACTTTAAACTAGACATGCCTGATAATATCGGCCGATAAATGCTTTAAAATGTAATATCGGAAAATATCAGTATCGGTTTCCAAAAGTAAAATGTATCACTTTTGAAAACGCCGCTGTACAGAGTGGTACACGGACGTAGGGAGAAGTACAGAACGCCAATAAACCTTAAAGGCCTTTGCGTGCCAGCCCAGTCACATAATATCTACGGCTTTTCACAGACGCAAGTGAATGCAAGCATACTTGGTCAACGGCCATACAGGTCACACTGAGGGTGGCTGTATAAACAACACCAACACTGTTACAAATATGCGCCACACTGTGAAGCCACACCAAACAAGAAGGACAAAAACATTTCGGGAAAACATCCGCACCGTAACACAACATAAACACAACACAACAAATACCCAGAACCCCTTGCAGCACTAACTCTTCCGGGATGCTACAATATACACCCCTGCTACCCCATATCCCTCCACCTCAACCTCCTCATGCTCTCTCAGGGAGAGCATGTCCCAAATTCCGAGCTGCTGTCTTGAGGCATGTTAAAAAAAATAATGCACTTTGTGACTTCAACAATAAATATGGCAGTGCCTTGTTGGCATTTCTTTCCATAACTTGAGTTCACTTATTTTGTAAAACCTTGTTACTTTGTTTAATGCATCCAGCGGGGCATCACCCAAAAAATGAGGCATAATAATGTGTTCATTCCACCACTGTATATATCAGTATCAGTTGATATTGGAATCGGTAATTAAGAGTTGGACAATATCAGAATATCGGCTATGGGCAAAAAAGCCATTATCGGACACTTTCCGAAACTCTTTTGCCTCGGAGTCTTTGCACGTGTAAAGAATGTCCGACTTTAATTATTTGTTTTTAGACTGCAATGTTGTTCATTGAAGGTCACTTATCGCCTATGTATAGCTAGCGTGCTACGGTGCGCTTAGCTGTTGTGTGGCTGCTAGCTCCTAGTAGCCATGTTTGCCTAAATTAAAATACAAGGAAAGATCGACCTTGTTTGCTTATTAGAGGACACTTGGATGCTAACTGGCTTCGCACCGGTAAACAGAGCTAATATCCGTTTTTTGCTGATATCGCATCGATATCAGTGTCGGATGGGGACACCCCTAAATAGACTACTCTTTTATTTGCGTCTCACTCCTCCACCAAGCTGTTTTGTCGTTGCTCAAAGTCGGTGGTGTGCTGAGGACTCGCACTCTTTGCTCTGCCGCTCTCCTTCAAGGAGCCGCGCAGAACAAAACCTCAGAAACAGGTGACTAGAATTTGGGGAGCGGGGCTTGGCGGTGATGTCGGCGGCAAAACATCGTGATGACATGCAATCAAACTGGAGCCCGGGTATGAATGTATTAAAAAAAAAAAGGCTTCAGTCTAATATAAACACGCTTATGTACATGCTTGGAATTAAGTTGGCTTCAAAAGCCAAAGAAAAAGACCCTGACCAAGGCACCTTTGTTGCAGAATGCACATCTTTTTATACATGTGGCATCTTTTTATTTGTACTGTGTATTTGTTTTGTGTGTTTTAATAAATCTTACAATAACCCCCTGTGCTTGGTCACTTGCACGCGAAGGAAAAACAGGGTAGAAATTGGCCAACAACTGGAAAATAACGTGCGATTTATTTGACTTGTTGATGTTTTAGGTACTGAAGTGCAGAGATATTTTTTCACTATTAGTCTTATTTAGTTTTTTGTTCATCATGGATAGTTGTTGTCCACTACAGCAGGGCTTACCACACTTTTACTGCAGTTGAGTTACTTTTTAAATGACCACATATATATATATATATATATATATATATATATATATATATATATATATATATATATATATATATATATATATATATATATATGTATATGTGTGTATATATATTATGTGTGTGTATATATATATGTGTGTGTATATCTATATCTATCTATCTATCTATCTATCTATCTATCCATCCATCTATCTATCTATCTATCTATCTTTATATATATATGTATATATATATATATATATAGTACAGGCCGAACAGCATTCTTTGATCAATGAATTAATAAAAGAGGGGAAAACCTATAAAGAAGTGCAGAAAATTATAGGGTGTTCAGCTAAAATGATATTAAAGGCTTTAAATAGCAGCCAAGAGCAGAAAGGCAAGGAAGAAAAAGAAAAACGACTATTCAAATGGATGGGAGAATAACTAAAATGGCAAAGGCTCAGCCAATGATCAGCTCTAGGAGGATGAAAGAAGATCTATGATGGCCTGTGAGTACTGTAACAATCAGACCTGTGAGTACTGTAAACAATCAGACCTGTGAGTACTGTAAACAATCAGACCTGTGAGTACTGTAAACAATCAGACCTGTGAGTACTGTAACAATCAGACCTGTGTGTACTGTAACAGTCAGACCTGTGAGTACTGTAACAATCAGACCTGTGTGTACTGCAACAATCAGACCTGTGAGTACTGTAACAATCCGACCTGTGAGTACTGTAACAATCAGACTTGTGTGTACTGTAACAATCAGACCTGTGAGTACTGTAACAATCAGACC
>NC_084612.1:77896600-77931600 GCF_033978795.1 Nerophis ophidion
GTATGTATAAGACATGCACCTGCACATAGGTTGTTTAGAATGTGAGTTTGAATGTTGTTTGTCTATCTGTGTTGGCCCTTTGATGAGGAAGAGACTTGTCCAGGGTGTAGGCCGCCTTCCAACCATGTGCAGCTGAGATAGGCTCCAACACCCCCCGCGACCCCAAAAGGGACAAGCGGTAGAAAATGGATGGATGTATATATATATATATATATATATGTATGTATGTATGTATGTATGTGTGTGTATACATATATATATATATATATATATAAACATATATGTATGTATATAAACATATATATATATATATATATGTATGTATATATATATTTATATATGTGTGTGTATATACATACATATGTATGTGTGTATATATACGTGTGTATATATATATATATGTGAATTATATTTATATAGCGCTTTTCTCTAGTGACTCAAAGCGCTTTACATAGTGAAACCCAATATCTAAGTTACATTTAAAGCAGTGTGGGTGGCACTGGGAGCAGGTGGGTAAAGTGTCTTGCCCAAGGACACAACGGCAGTAACTAGGATGGCACAAGCGGGAATCGAACCTGCAACTCTCAAGTTGCTGGCACGGCCACTCTACCAACAGCGCTATGCCGCCCCAATATATACACACATATATATATATATATATATATATATATGTGTATGTATATGTGTATATATATATATATATATATATATATATATATGTATATATATATATATATATGTGTATATATATGTATAATGTGTGTGTATATATATGTATAATGTGTGTATATATATGTATGTATATATATATATATACACATTACATTACATTGTTTGATTTCTTTGCTTAACCCACCCCTTCATTTATTTCCCCATACTGATATACTGAAGGTTTAAAGTGTTGTACGTGGGTACAAATGTTAAATTTTTTATCTAAAATCGACCTCAGACCTTCAAGCAATCCTGGTAATTTTGTTGTATTTCTCTACTGATGTTTGCACAACTATAATCATGCAACTAACGATTATTTTTTGGATTAGTCCACTAATTTATTGCTTACGATCTGCTGACACGTTTGAGCTTGACGTAGAATCCGCAACTTACTTGCTTTTAACTCATTTTTAAAACCTCCATCCATCTTCTTCCACTTCTCCGAGGTTGTGACAACCGTGAACAATATACATGACACTCCGTAACCATGTAAGATGTACTGATGCACAAAACATATTTTATCATTTCAACTTGTGGCCTCGAAGTACTTGTTTTATCACGCTGCAGAAGTGTAGCCAAAGTCTAACGAGAACAAGGTTACGCAATCAGTCGTTATTGCCTGTCGGGATTTTACAAGATGAAATCACGTGTTTGTGTGGAGAACACGCCCACAGCACCGATTGGTTGATCATTAGGAGAGAAGAGCTGTGGAGAGAGGGAAGTCCGGGCTTCTCTGCTTAGGCTGCTGCCCCCGAGACCCCATCTCGGGTAAGCGGAAGAAGTTGGATGGATGGTTCATAAGTGTTGAACTTTTTCTATAAAAAGTTTGGGACCTTTTGTGTACATCTTCATCAGTGCCTTACATCCTGCCTTAATGTGTTAACAAAATAAGAGCTTACGTTCCTACTAGGGATCGACTGATATGTTTTTTTCAGTAGTCAAGGAGTCTAATTACTGATATTTGCGGTTAAAGTTATCTAAAAATAATTTCTATGAAATGAAAACTATTCTGTTCTCCTTCACGTAGATTTTAGTTGAGGCCTTTTTCAAGATTGCTGACCTAATCTCTTCCTGGATGTTACAGAAAGTATGAGAATGTGTGAGCTGCTGCCTGCTCTTCTTTACTTATGTAATAACCTCCTACTTGTCAATATATTCACACAAATTTAAATATTTTTGGCCGAGATATATTTTCTGTCGTCTTCATGTCCGTCCATCCTTGCCGTGGTTTTTGACACAATCATGGAACATGAACACAATCTCTAATATTTAGTGTACAATACCATACTGCATTTTGCAATACAATTACACCTTCACTTGCAATTTATATTTGAAACTTTGGATAATGTTTAAAGGGGGACTGCACTATTTTTGTGGAATTTTTTAATGCATTCTAGCTCGTAAATAAACATTAGCAAGATTTAGCTAGCAGTTGAGTCAATGATATCCACTCTATTCCGCCTATAAAGACCTCTAAATACATCTAAAAGCCCCCATCATTGTTTAGTATACACTGTAAGTATACATGTAACATAGTAACATTTATAATAACATGTAACATTTACTTATTTTGCTCATTTTATTGCTTCATTTTATTACTTTAACGTTTGCTTTTCCCTCCAACAACACTAGAGTAATGTGCATCATGCATTAGCTTCAAGTAGCAATATTGCGAGACCCCAAGCGAGAAACACAAACTACAAACATAATAAAACAATAACTTACTGTACGATGTCTGCTCTCACTGGTTGGCCAGCTGATCGAATGTTCTAATTTTCCCGTTTGGATGAAGAATTATTCATAATGTTCTCACAGGGTAAAATAAAATAGATGTAACGGTTGATAAATGGCTTTGGCTTTGCATAGTCAAGTTTTAACTTGCACTTACAGTTGTAGCGACAAACTGTAGTTACTGACAGTGGTTTTCTGAAGTGTTTCTGAGCCCATGTGGTGATATCCTTTACACACTGATGTCTGTGTTTGATGCAGTACCGCCTGAAGGATCCGAAGGTCACGGGCATTCACTGTTGGTTTTCGGCATTGCCGCTTAAGTGCAGTGATCCCCTGATTGTTAAATATCTTGTCTTTGTTCAATTGAATATAAGTTGAAAAGGATTTGCAAATCATTGTATTCTCTTTTAATTTACAATTTGCACAACGTGCTAAGTTCACTGGTTTCGAGGACGAGTTATTTGAAATGAGGGGATACATCATCATCTTTTAACGGCCCGGGCCGAACCGTGATATTATTAAAATATGAATTATTCATCACTTGTTATGCAACAGGTTTAACTTGTCCTTGTGTCAATGTTCTCCAATCTTCTGCAAGGAGACATGAGCTCCATGCCTTCCACTCAGCTTTCTAGTCCTCGACAGCCCAAGGAAGACATATTGGGTCTCTTCTCTTCCCGAGGACCAGAAGGATGGGTTGAGTAATTTCAGAATTTGTAGATAGGAGTTGTGTAGGTCCTCAGTGTTGTTGTCGTCGTCGTTGTTGTCTGCTGAGTGTTGCACAACTGTTTGCCAAAGGAAAGTCCAGAAGTTGTGTTTCCTCTTTGACTTTCTCTCGCGTCCCCGCTGATCTTCTGTTCTTTGCTCACCACGTGCTCCTTTCGGCCTCCTTTGCTCCTGTTTCGGACTTTTACAACCGCTGGCCGAGTTTTGTCTGCATTCGGTTCATTTGTCTCCTGTGGCAGATTTAGAGCTGTGTAGAAAGTGTCAAGCAGACCCGCACAAAAGCTTTCCACCTCGCTTAGGTTGCTGCTGCCATTAATTGTTGCAATAAGCAACCCGAGCCAAAAAACTACTTGAACTTTGCTCTGTTTTACTCGATTTCTCGTGAATTTTCTACTGAAGGTGGGGTTAGGTGTAGGATAACTAGATAGAAGATAAATGACAAAAATATATTATAATTATATGTTGATATATAATGATCGGCATTATGATAACCTTAGGCTAAAATATATAAACCAAGCATCCCCAAACTATGGCCTGCAGGCTGGATCCGGTCTACCAGCGTCCACAATCTGGCCCAAGACATCCCGAGTTAAAAAAAATAAATAAATAAATACATATATTTTATATATATATATATATATATATATATATATATATATATATATATATATATATATATATATACTGTATATAATATAATGTTGCTATATATGATAGCAATATATGCGGTCCTCTCCAATGTTTCTCATAGTCATTGTCGTCGACGTCCCACTGGGGTGAGTTTTTCCTTGCTCGTATTTGGGCTCTGTACCGAGGATGTCGTTGTGGTTTGTGCAGCCCTTTGAGACACTTGTGATTTAGGGCTATATAAATAAACATTGAAACATGAAATGACAACATGAAATACAGTAGTGTAGTAGACCTAAGTATTCATCAAGTACCACCATAATGACAACATTAAATACAGTAGTGTAGTAGACCTAAGTATTCATTAAGTACCACCATAATGACAACATGAAATACAGTAGTGTAGTAGACCTAAGTATTCATCAAGTACCACCATAATGACAACATTAAATACAGTAGTGTAGTAGACCTAAGTATTCATTAAGTACCACCATAATGACAACATTAAATACAGTAGTGTAGTAGACCTAAGTATTCATTAAGTACCAAAATAATGACAACATTAAAATACAGTAGTGTAGTACAGTGGTTTTCAACCTTTTTTCGTGGATGTACCCCCTGTGAACATGTTTTAATTCAAGTATCTCCCAATCAGAGCAAAGCATTTTTGGTTGAAAAAAAGAGATAAAGAAGTCAAATACAGCACTATGTCATCAGTTTCTGATTTATTAAATTGTATAACAGTGCAAAATATTGCTCATTTGTAGTGGTCTTTCTTCAACTATTTGGAAAAAAAAGATATAAAGATAACTAAAAACGTGTTAAAAACTAAACAAGTGATTTGATTATAAGTACAGATGTCTACATATACAAGTAATCATCAACTTAAAGTGCCCTCTTTGGGGATTGTAATAGAGATCCATCTGGATTCATCAACTTACTTCTAAACATTAAATCACACAAAAAATAAATCTTTAACATCAATATTTATGGAACATGTCCACAAAAAATGGAGCTGTCAACACTGAACATTGCATTTTTGCATTTCTTTTCACAGTTTATGAACTTAAATTCATATTTTGTTGAAGTATTATTCAATAAATATGTTTATAAAGTGAAGTATTATTCAATAAATATATTTATAAAGGATGTTTGAATTGTTGTTATTTTTACAATATTTTCAAAAAATCTCATGTACCCCTTGGCATACCTTCAAGTACCCCCATTTGAGAACCACTGGTGTAGTAGACCACCATAATAACAACATTAAAATACAGTAGTGTCAAGACCTAAGTATTCATTAAGTACTGCCATAATGACAACATTAAAATACAATAGTTTAGTAGATTTAAGCATTCATTAAGTACCACCATAATAACATTAAATACAGTAGTGTAGTAGACCTAAGTATTAATTAAGTACCACCATGATGACCAACATTAAAATAGAGTAGTGTAGTAGACCTAAGTATTCATTAAGTACCACCATAATGACAACATGAAATACAGTAGTGTAGTAGACCTAAATATGTATGAAGTACCACCATAATAACATTAAAATACAGTAGTGTAGTAGACCTAAGTATGTATGAAGTACCACCATAATAAAAACATGAAATACAGTAGTGTAGTAGACCTAAGTATTCATTAAGTACCACCATAATGACAACATGAAATACAGTAGTGTAGTAGACCTAAGTATTCGTTAAGTACCACCATAATAACATCAAAATACAGTAGTGTAGTAGACCTAAGTTTTCATTAAGTACCACCATAATGACAACATGAAATACAGTAGTGTAGTAGACCTAAGTATTCCTCAAGTACCACCATAATAACATTAAAGTACAGTAGTGTAGTAGACCTAAGTATGTATGAAGTACCACCATAATAAAAACATGAAATACAGTAGTGTAGTAGACCTAAGTATTCATTAAGTACCACCATAATGACAACATGAAATACAGTAGTGTAGTAGACCTAAGTATTCATCAAGTACCACCATAATAACATTAAAGTACAGTAGCGTAGTAGACCTAAGTAATCATTAAAAACAAAGCAGAGGTTTTATTTGACAGGCATATTTAATATTTGTGGCAAGGTTAGAATAGTTACACTGTGGTGGAATATAGGAAAGTATAAGAACAGTGCATAACAGAAAGCAATGTAATAATTGGTGTTGTCCATCCCTGCAGTACTCTGGGTATGTTATGTAGGTCAGGGCCTGGGTGTGTCATGTAGACTTTTCTTCACCCTAAAGAATAGCTTTCATGAAGCTCACTGGCAGGGCTTTTTTTGTCCAAGACGGAGTCCTTTTATGACTCTTCCAAAAGCCTTTCATCCAAAATAAAAACGTGTCACCTTGATCCTGAGAGGGCTGCAACCTTGGCTCACTCCTGTTTGCATGATCTCCCATGGATATCAAACATGTTTTTAACCCGCCACACAGATTGCACATAAACAGGGTGTCACTCGAACCCGAAGCTTGAATGTTTAAAAGTAAAAACCGAAATATTTCCTACTTGGCACAGTTCTAAAATCGTCACAATACTGTACTACTCTACTCCTGTTCCTTACAAAGTAGGTACTAGGGATGCACCGAAATGAAAATTTGTGGCCGAAGCCGAATCCGAATAATGAATGCAGTTTTTCACAATTTTTTTTATATTGCATAAATAGCCTAGAATAAATATTTAGACATTTTTTTTTCAAATAAAGTAATTTTTTATTGAATATTGACATTTTTTTAATATTCCAGTAGTCTTTGCCTTTCAAAAAAAGCACAACGTTTTTCATTTATATTAGGCCTTCAAACAAAACATGCATTCCAAAAAATAAACAAAGTGCATTAAAGTGGATAAACCCACAACAAATGAATTATTGTCCTTTTGGCAAAAGTCTGCTTAGCCACAGTAGATATGCTAATAATGTAAACAGAAGGCTCAAGTAAATCTCAATTAAGTGTGTGCTTGTAACCTCATACACTTATACAGGTAGCCTACACAACAGGCTAATAATGTAAACAGAGGCCCCACTAAATCTCAATAAGTGTGTGCTTGTAACCTTATACACTTATACAGGTACACAACATATCCCAACGTCACTGCACGTTGGTTGATTGCGTCACCGCGTCCAAAAATTGCGTCACACGCCACTATTCGGCCTTGTTTTTAACTCATTCCACCGAAGGCCGAATGTGTTTTTTTTTTGCCATATTCGGCCGAATATATTCGGTTACCGATTAATCGGTGCATCCCTAGTAGGTACCATATTTTTTCCGATCTTAAGGCGCACCGGATGATCAGGTGCACTTCTGATAAGCAGGTCTATTTTCATACATAAGGCGCATTAAAGGGGTCATATTATGATTTATTTTCAACATTTAAAAGAATTCCTTGTGGTCTACATAAATGTAATGGTGGTTCTTTGCTGAAAATGTTGCATAGATGATGTTTTACACACCATCTTCACGTCCCTTTCTGACAGTCTCTTCAGGATGCGCCGTTTTGTGGGCGCTCTTATTTACATCAGCGTCTTCTCCCCAGGGCTTCACGGTGGCAGAGGGGTTAGTGCGTCTGCCTCACAATACGAAGTTCCTGCAGTCCTGGGTTCAAATCCAGGCTCGGGATCTTTCTGTGTGGAGTTTGCATGTTCTCCCCGTGAAAGCGTGGGTTCCCTCCGGGTACTCTGTCTTCCTCCCACCTCCAAAGACATGCACCTGGGGATAGGCCCCTCCCACCTCCAAAGACATGCACCTGGGGATAGGTTGATTGGCAACACTAAAATTGGCCCTAGTGTGTGAATGTGAGTGTGAATGTTGTCTGTCTATCTGTGTTGGCCCTGCGATGAGGGGGCGACTTGTCCAGGGTGTACCCCGCCTTCCGCCCAATTGTAGCTGAGATAGGCGCCAGCGCCCCCCACGACTCCGAAAGGGAATAAGCGGTAGAAAATGGATGGGATGGGAAGGGTCTTCTCCCCACCATCTTTGCTGTACCGGTAGTTTCTGGTGCTTCCATAGCGAGTTTAGTGACAGAACTAAGATAGAACTGTACCAAACCTTCCATTGTGACTAACAGCCTTTGGGCTCCTTGAGTGGCTGCCATCGTCTTAGGAATTTGACGATACACCTGAGCAATGCCCAGCCCAACCAGCAGATCCCCGATGTCTTCCACGTCCTCGAAGGAAAGGACCGAGAGGCACATGATTCTCCATTTATCCAAGAAATCTCTCACGTACCCCGCATCGATGGTTCCATCAGGGCAGCCAGGCCCCCCAGAACCTCTTTTCCTCGCCAAAGATTTCGTCAATTGAGTCGAGAGTCCAGCTGATCAATTCCATGTCGGATGTTTAGATTTGGAGGACAGCACAAAGAGAGAGGCTTTAAAAAAGTGTAGACAAGACAAAGAGAGCAAGCAGGGAGAAGAAGGGAGCAGAAACAAATGCGAGCGCCCTCACCAGAGGCAAGACAGAAAAGCCTTGCCCACTCAAATATTAACTCTGACTTAATAACCTTACTCTTCATTTTAAACATATTCCATAACCCTGCTTACAGTATAACAGGATAAACCTTGTCAAATTTAACCATGCGTTAATCACAAAGGTTTTTATTTTATTCAAGGCTTAGGTCAGGCTGATTACAATAATAAATACTAACCACATTTCAATCAATCAATCAATGTTTACTTATATAGCCCTAAATCACTAGTGTCTCAAAGGGCTGCACAAACCACCACGACATCCTCGGTAGGCCCACATAAGGGCAAGGAAAACTCACACCCAGTGGGACATTGGTGACAATAATGACCCAGTGGGACGTCGGTGACAATGATGACTATGAGAACCTTAGAGAGGAGGAAAGCAATGGATGTCGAGCGGATCTAACATGATACTGTGAAAGTTCAATCCACAATGGATACAACACAGTCGCGAGAGTCCAGTCCAAAGAGGATCCAAGACACAGCAGCGAGAGTCCCGTTCACAGCGGAGCCAGCAGGAAACCATCCCAAGCGTAGGCGGACCAGCAGCGCAGAGATGTCCCCAGCCGATACACAGGCGAGCAGTACATGGCCACCGGATCGGACCGGACCCCCTCCACACGGGAGAGTGGGACATAGAAGAAAAAGAAAAGAAACGGCAGATCAACTGGTCTAAAAAGGGAGTCTATTTAAAGGCTAGAGTATACAAATGAGTTTTAAGGTGAGACTTAAATGCTTCTACTGAGGTGGCATCGCGAACTGTTACCGGGAGGGTATTCCAGAGTACTGGAGCCCGAACGGAAAATGCTCTATAGCCCGCAGACTTTTTTTGGGCTTTGGGAATCACTAATAAGCCGGAGTCCTTTGAACGCAGATTTCTTGCCGGGACATATGGTACAATACAATCGGCAAGATAAGATGGAGCTAGACCGTGTAGTATTTTATACGTAAGTAGTAAAACCTTAAAGTCACATCTTAAGTGCACAGGAAGCCAGTGCAGGTGTGCCAGTACAGGCGTAATGTGATCAAACTTTCTTGTTCTTGTCAAAAGTCTAGCAGCCGCATTTTGTACCAACTGTAATCTTTTAATGCTAGACATGGGGAGACCCGAAAATAATACGTTACAGTAGTCGAGGCGAGACGTAACAAACGCATGGATAATGATCTCAGCGTCTTTAGTGGACAGAATGGAGCGAATTTTAGCGATGTTACGGAGATGAAAGAAGGCCGTTTTAGTAACGCTTTTAATGTGTGCCTCAAAGGAGAGAGTTGGGTCGAAGATAATACCCAGATTCTTTACCGTGTCGCCTTGTTTAATTGTTTGGTTGTCAAATGTTAGAGTTGTATTATTAAATAGAGTTCGGTGTCTAGCAGGACCGATAATTAGCATTTCCGTTTTGATGGATTTTTCTTTGCTAATGGCCATAATGTTTTGTGTTCAATGGTTTCATTAAACCCAAACAGAAGACTGAAAAGGTGCATTACTGTTTGTGCTATGGCGCCATCTTTAAGAATTAAATTACACGGTGCTAAAATAAATGAATAATCAAGTGTAATATGGCTCTTAAATAAACTGCAAATACATTTTAAGTGCAAATAAAAATACAAATTCACCACTTTAGTCATATTTTTTTCACAAAAAAAACTTCTGTGGCTTTACCTCTAGACTTCTTCTGTTTGTTTGATATTATCATTACTGCCACAAGTGGTAGAAAAGTGTATTACAACTGAGTACCGCTGAAACTCAAATTATTTGGCGTTCCTACAGTTACTTGGCCCTATACTTAGGAAACACCAGTTTAAAGGACAAAATGAAGCACAACTCAGCTTATCAAGAGAATGTATTTTTCTGTGGTACTGGTACTGGTACTGGTACTTTAAAGACCCTTCTCAGAGTCATGGGAGGGACGTTCCTCATAAGAAGTCCCAAAGGACAGTTGATGAGGTGTTAGAAATCAAAAGATTTTTTTCTCAAGTCTAAATAAATCGCCCATTTTTCAGATCCCCTCCAACTGATTTTAGTTTATATTCATATTTAGCATAATTATTGCTCCACAGTCACACTGATCATTGCTTTTCTGAGTGGGTCAACACATTTGTCAGATAAACATTTTATTGATTTTTGATGAAAAAGTGGAATTGTTGACCTTATTGAGGAAGGCCTGGCGCGTTTGGGAAAGTAGACGTGCCAGCAAGCTGAGAGTTCCTGGTCCAATCCCCAGCTTCTTCCATACCTCGTCACACCCGTTATGTCCTTGAGCAAGACACTTCACCCTTGCTCCCGATGGGTCCTGGTTAGGGCCTTGCATAGCAGCTCCCGCCATCAGTGTGTGAATGGGTGAATGTGGAAATCGTGTCAAAGCACTTTGAGTAGCTTGAAGGTAGAAATGGGCTTTACAAGTATAACTCATTTACCATTTTGGTGTGGCTAATTGATGGATTTTTCTTTGCTAATGGCCATAATGTTTTGTGTTCAATGGTTTCATTAAACCCAAGCAGAAGACTGAAAAGGTGCATTACTGTTTGTGCTATGGCGCCATCTTTTGGACGGGTTCACTCATTGCAGGTGCTGCGGGTTAAACGTATGCATTCGGTTTTAATGCTGTGAACGGAAAGTAAAACCGTCCACAGCGTTTCTGCTCAAAATGATTCTTCATTCATCGCCCCGAACAATGGTTTTAAGTTTTGCAATATACTAAAACAATTTTTACTTACTAAACCGTCCCATCTGCGTTTTCATGCATACATCGGATGACGCTAGCGTTGTTAGCATTAGCGAATATGCTAACACGTCTAAGGGTGTCTGTGTTAGTAATATTACCTTACAATGGCATTCTTTTTGTATTGTTTCACTTTCACAAATTCTTCAGTAAATTCAGCCAAATGTCACAGTGGAGTTATTGAGTCTGTTTAGCTCAGGGGTAGGGAACCTATGGCTCGGGAGCCAGATGTGGCTCTTTTGGTGACTGCAACTGGCTTTCGGATAAATCTAAGTAATGAATAATTCCACTTGTAATCACAGTGCTAAAAATAACGTTCAAAATATAAAACATGCCAATGCATTTGAATCCATCCATCCTTTTTTCTACCGCACTTGTTCAAAAAGTTGCATTAAGGGTAAGAAGTAATTTATTTATTATTGGTTAGCGTAGGACTTGCCCTCCTGGGGGTTCTTCAGACTACTAAGCACCGACATGAGAGCCTGTTTCAGGGTTATAATATTGTTTTATTTTTCAATAAGTCTCTCAGTTGCTTTCCAACAATTGTCTTTTTCTCTTTCCTTCTCGCTCACGTTCTGGCTCCAGCCTCAACTCCGTCTCTCCTCCTGGCTGTTACTTATAAACAGAGCGACAGGTGATTAGATAACAAGGTCAAGCTGGGCAATTTACGCACCTGTCGCTGATTTCGAGGCTAATCCTGGCAACACCCCGCTTCGCTGCAGGCCCGCAGGCCACACCCCCTCCACAGTTAGCTTCAGAATAACAATGTTATTACGAAGAATACAAGACTTATTATACTCTAGAAATGTTGATTTTACTTAAAAATGCACACGTTTAGTTGTTTTCAGTGTTTAAAAAATATTATATGGCTCTTAGAGAAATACATTTTAAAATATTTCGCTTCTTGGCTCTCTCAGCCAAAAAGGTTCCCGACCCCTGGTTTAGCTGATTGGAGAGCTTGCTTGCACAGCTTGTGGGTCCATGACCATGACTTCTGTTTTGTTTGATCACTGGAAAATGAAAACAATTAAGGTATGTGAATAAACATTTACAGAATCTTACTGTTTAAATAACTCATTTCACATCATCTATCTGTGGCTTGCGACTAATACATGGAAACATGTTATTTTTTTCTGGGTATGGCTGATGTGAAATTCGTTAGTAATCTATTATTTGATTGCAGTCATGTCCTGTGCAGGCTGACAGGGACCTAGAAGGCAGCAGCTGGGATGTGTCCATCAAACACTCACACCTAGTGCATTCCTCTGCAGGCTAAGGCAGAGACGTGTCATAGCCCGTCTGGCTCGTGTACGTCGACGTGATGACGTACGTGTGAGTCAGCCACCAAGTCTTCTCAAGTCACGTTTGGGATGTTCATGCTGGCTTCTGTTGTGGAACTTTATGATGAGGACACGAGGTGTTGTCCGTCCTGCACGTGTTAATGTTAATATCACAACCACCACCGCCTTTGCTGGCAGACAATTGGCCACCTGAAGAAACACCATCTTGTTGTCCTCCTCTCTGATCAGCTGCCTTGGCAGACGTAAACATTTAGCAAACTGCTGGTTTGCTTCAAGGTCCTTGACCAGACTTGTTCCTTTTTAGTCGTCATGGCAGTCAACCATGTTGTGTTTGTGTCAAAGTAGACCAGAGGTGCCCACTCTTCTTCAGCAGGCCACGTTTTAAATCAGTGGTCCCCAACCACCGGGCCGCAGAAGAATTTTTTTAATTAATTTTTATTAAAAAAAAAAAAAAAAAGTTTTTTTAAATTTTTTATTAAATCAACATAAACAAAACAGAATATACACTTACAATTAGTGCACCAACCACAAAAACCTCCCTTTTTCATGACAAAGAAGAAAAAAAAAAAGGACCCATTATTGTCTTTGAGGTTCCAAATGTGTTTGCTGAGTTCTGTAGAATTCCGCAAAGTCTGGTTTCTAAAGGAGGCGTTGTGATTATTCCATCTTGTTTTGAACGCTCCTTCGGTTAATCCTACGTACATGTCGGATGTGTTAATGTCCTTGCGTGTTACCTTTGCTTGGTAAACGACTGATGTCTGTAAGCACCGTCCGTTGAGAGGGCAATCAGGTTTCTTGCGACAGTTACATTCCTTATTGGTTTCAGAGTCGTTTAGTCCGGGGGTAGGCAGTCCTTTTTGCAATTGTTTTGTTGTGGTTTGAAATGATTTGTTGTATGTTATTCATACAGCTGTAGCTCAATTTAATGTTGTTCTTGTTGAATATTTTTCTTAGGGTGTTGCCTTTGGGGATCACTCTGATCGACAAACACTTCCCCAAAACTAATTTAGATTATTGCATTCAGTTGATAAAACATTGTCCTTTACAAATATAAAAGCTTTTTACAAAAATCTACTACTCTGCTTGCATGTCAGCAGACTGGGGTAGATCCTGCTGAGATCTATGTATTGAATGAATACAGAATCTTTTAAATCTGGAAAAAAATCGTTTTTGAATCGAGAATCGAATCGAAAAAAATCGATATATTATCGAATCGTGACACCAAGAATAGATATTGAATCGAATCGTGGGAAACCCAAAGATTCACATCCCTAGTACGTATGTATGCATGTATGTGTATATATATATACTGTGTATATATATATATATATATATATATATATATATATATATATATATATATATATATATATATATATATATATGTATATGTATATGTATATGTATATGTATATATATATATATATATATATATATATATATATATATATATAATGTGTGTATAGCAGGAATGTGTGATAGTGTAACATTTTGTTGCCTTATTAGATGATATTAAAGTTTGATGTATTTTTTTTAATGTCAAAATGGAAATATTAAAATAAATGTATTAAAGTACTTTATTGACACATATTATTTCTAGGCTTTCGCGGGCCACGTCAAAAGATGCGGTGGACCAGGCATGGCCCCCGGGCCTTGTGTTTGACACCTGTGCCTTCATGTTTTGTAGTTGCAATGTGTGGGATAGATGTTCTACATTTACATTAGACGAGTGGATAACAAAGTGCATAATGTGCAGAAGAACCTGCTTAAGGACACATTAGCTAATTAGCATTAAAGCTACAGACACAACACGGCGTGTTCCCAGTAGAACTTACTAAAAAGTACTTTTTAGCAATGTTAGCCAACATCCTTTTATAATACACCATTGCTGGACCTTTGAGTTTATAATTGGGGAAAAATACTTCAAGATAAATGAGAAATTACGTCCTCGTGTTAGATTATCCTGGTCCCCTTGTGACCGCTGTTCACAACTCTCCCACGCATGCAAATGATCCAAAATGGTGGATTTACGTGACATACTTCCATGCTGGCGGACCGCCCAGTCATCCTCGCATTCGTTTTGCACTCTTAATCAGCACCGAGCCGCCTCCCATACTGAAACATTCTTTGGCCGGACGGAGCTCCTTTGGGATATTACGCTCCACAACAACGTGAACGCTTGACCGGGAAAATTCAGCGTCAGCAGTTATTGCTTCATCTATTTGTCCGTCACCATGTCATTACGGCGCTCAGAACCTCCCACGCTTGCTTTTTGACCGAGCAATTTACAGTTCCGTGGGGCCACTTTCAATGTCTGTAATGTTTGCCAATCAAACTAAACTCGTTGAAGTACAAAAAGTACAATTTGGTGCAGAAATGGCTTCTATTTACAACCCGGAGAGATTCCAGTGAGGCTGGTCTCATTCTCCGCTCTCACCAACCCGGCCCACTCCCCGCTCTCACCAACAATGGTGCTTCTGTGGAGGGAAGACCTCTGGTCTGTTTCAGAGGAGCATTGTTTCTTTCTTCGTCACTGCGCTACTGATTAGCTGACGGGTCAGCGCTGTGAGACACGGGCTTTGACTCCACTTGTGTTATACGCTGTCAACACTTCCTCTTTCAATCAGCTTTAAAGCAGCAGGAGAGTGGAAACACAAGTGGACTTTATCCACCTTTCATTGTGGTCATGAAACCATATCCAATTGTGTTTACTGTCTGCAAAGTATGTGAAAACACCGTCTAAAGCAGGGGTCCCCAAACTACAGCCCGCGGGCCAAATACAGCCCGCCAGCGTCCAAAATCCGGCCCGGAGGAAGTCCCAAGTTAAACAAAATAAAAGTTATGTAATTATATTTTTTATTTTTATTTTTTTAAATCTGTCCTTTCTAATCCATTTTACTCTTGTTACTCTTTGTGTGTCCTAGTCAGTCAGGCAAATCATATTGTCAAAAAATGCATTTTCTCATCGATAATGTGACATCATTAGTGGCAAGTGCGCGCTCTTTCAGTCAATTAGTGCGCGAGAATATATATATATATATATATATATATATATATATATATATATATATATATATATATATATATATATATATATATATATATATATATATTAGGGATGCACCGAAATGAAAATTTGTGGCCGAAGCCGAATAAAATTTAAACGCTTGGCCTATGGCCGAATACCGAATAATGAATGCAGTTTTTCATAATTTTTTTAATATTGCATAAATAGCCTGGAATAAATATTTGGACATGTTTTTCAATAAAGTACTTTTTTATTGAATATTGACATTTTTTTAATATTCCAGTAGCCTTTGCTTTTCAAACAAAGCACAAAGCGTTTCATTTATATTAGGCCTTCAAACAAAACATGCATTCCAAAAAAAAATAAAGTGCATTAAAGTGGATAAACCCACAACAAATGAATTATTGTCCTTTTGGCAAAAGTCTGCTTAGCCACAGTAGATATGCTAATAATGTAAACAGAAGGCTCAAGTAAATCTCAATTAAGTGTGTGCTTGTAACCTCATACACTTATACAGGTAGCCTACACAACAGGCTAATAATGTAAACAGAGGCCCCACTAAATCTCAATAAGTGTGTGCTTGTAACCTCATACACTTATACAGGTACACAACATATCCCAACGTCACTGCACGTTGGTTGATTGCATCACCGCGTCAAAAAATTGCGTCACACGCCACTATTCGGCCTTGTTTTAACTCATTCCACCGAAGGCCGAATGTGGCTTTTTTTGCCATATTCGGCCGAATACATTCGGTTACCGATTAATCGGTGCATCCCTAATATACATATATATATATATATATATATATATATATATATATATATATATAGAAGGCAGCACGGTAGAAGGGGGGATAGTGCATCCAGGGGCTCGAGATCTTTCTGTGTGGAGTTTGCATGTTATCCCTGTGAGCGTGTGGGTTCCATCCGGGTACTACAGTTTCCTCCCACTTCCAAAGACATGCACCTGGGGATAGGCCCCTCCCACCTCCAAAGACATGCACCTGGGGATAGGTTGATTGGCAACACTAAATGGTCCCTAGTGTGTGAATGTTGTCTGTCTATCTGTGTTGGCCCTGCGATGAGGTGGTGACTTGTCCAGGGTGTACCCCGCCTACCCCCCGCCACCCCCCAGCCGAATTGTTCTAACCCAGTGCGGCCCCCGAGCCAAAAAGTGTGGGGACCCCTGTTGTAAAGTGTCCTAAAAATAATCCGCTCCGGTCATTTCCGTAGATTCTACGTCACTGTACCAACACTTCTGCACTCTGACCGTATTATTAGAGCAGTCGTACTGGAAATACACAAAAATCGGAAAGAGATGTGCTGTTTGTCATTTACAATCCTTATGTAAGACAAGAACACGCTTTTTTAATGCATTCAAAATTGTAAACAAATATCTAACAATTGAATCAACAGGTGGAGGGTCCTCTCATTATACGCTCTAATAACAATATCAATGTAATCATTGTAGTATCGACTAGATACACTCCTGTACTTGGTATCATTACAGTGGATGTCAGGTGTAGATCCACGCATGGAGTTTGTTTATATTGTGACGTCGGTGAGCTATTGTATCCTCCTACAGTGTGTAGTGAAGCATCTTTAGCATGTTTATACTTGTAAGAAACATACTTTTTTTGTCAGGAATCAAACGGATTAGTGATTTAGAAGTAGCTAAAACTCTGCAAACTGCAGGTGGACTATCGTCGCTAGCTAGCTAGCTAGCTATGTCTTAAATCAGCTCCTCCTAAGGGGGGTTCCAGTGTTATAGCTTCACATTTATCTTTACTGTTAAAGCCATAATGTGTCAATTCTCATTTTTCTGTCTACACACTGTCTGCTGTAAGTACTCTGTGTGCGCGCGCTGCCGAACATGCTCCTCAGCTCATAAACCAGCAATGTCACCACATGATGACGACGGAGGGGAGGGTAGCCAGTACTTTTTAGAGGCGGTATAGTACCGAATATGATTGATTAATATAGCGGTACTATGCCAATACCGTTGTACCGTACAACCCTAATCAGCACCCATGGCAACTAAGAAACGCAAACCCAGGGGTGCTGAAAACAGAACTAAGAGAGTCAAACTAATATTAAACATGATCCGGGCAACAGATCAAGACAATTTTGGGCACAAGAACTATGAAATGTTCATATCGTTATTGACGAACCTTGCTAACATTAGCAATTTCCGCCCACAGGCTATTAGTCATTAGTGCCTAATTAATCTTCTCTCCAGGCTGCCAACCCTCTTCTTAGCGCCATATGTCGCACTAGCTCTTATCACATTCTCCTGACTCATTTTATTATTTCAAGTTTGCTTTTTACTTTTTGCCAAGTTAGCTTTTTTTTTTTTTTATCCATTATGTCAACACTTGTTGGTTGCTTATTTTCCCCGTTGTGCCGGTTTTATCTTGAAGGTGTTTTATATGATTTTGGTAAGCGGATTAGGACATTCCTGCCCGGCAATCTGTTTGCCTCCATCCATTTAACTCTTATCACAAATGGCGGAAATAATGCTTTTCCTCCTTTTTGGACCAATTTGGTTGCCCTGCTTGGCGTGAAAATAAACCTTTTCTGCTTTCTACCCTGTTAATGTGATAAAGTGCTTTTAAGAAAACTCATGATTAGCAGCATTTTTACAAGATTAAAAAGAAGTTGGTCCTGCTTTCTGCAAGTAGAACTTTGAAGCCTCCAGGCCACGATACCTGCACAGGGATCTAGACTATTCAAGGTTGTGTATTCTGCAATCTTAATGAGGCTTGTGGCATTTTAAGATCAGAAGACATCTGAGCAAACTTGGTTTTTATTCAGACTAATATTAATAAGGTTGTGCAAGATAAATTAATTTTTTTCCCCAGTGTTCAAGACACTGAGTTGTCTGCACTGCAAAAAGTGAAATCTAAGTACGATGAAATATCTGAAATAAGGCTGATATTTGCTTATTTTCTGTCTGATAAAATAATTCTTCCCACTAAGCAGATTTTATGTTGGAGTTTTACCTGTTTTAAGTGTTTTGGTTGTAAATGATCTCAGTAAGATATTACAGCTTGTTGCTGAGATGTGATGAGTTATATTGAGTAAAACATGCTTGAAAGTAGAACATCAAGTCTTGCAAAGTTGTGTCAACAACACTCACAAGTAGAATACTACTTTTTTAAAGTCATCATTTCCTACTTCAAAAATGGAAAAAAATATCCTGATGTCATTATGTCAAGATAATGGCACTAGTATTTACTTCATTAAAGACGGCGTGGCGCAGTGGAAGAGTGGCCGTGCGCAACCCGAGCATCCCTGGTTCAATCCCCACCTAGTACCAACCTCGTCACGACCGTTGTGTCCTGAGCAAGACGCTTCATCCTTGCTCCTGATGGGTGCTGGTTAGCGCCTTGCATGGCAGCTCTCCTCATCAGTGTGTGAATGTGTGTGTGAAAGTGGAAGTAGTGTCAAAGCGCTTTGAGTACCTTGAAGGTAGAAAAGCGCTATACAAGTACAACCCATTTATAATATTTTTGAATGAAATAAGTTTATTTCGGTTATATAATCCAGTGGTTCTCAGATGGGGGTACTTGAAGGTATGCCAAGGGGTACGTGAGATTTTTTTTCAAATATTCTAAAAATAGCAACAATTCAAAAATCCTTTATAAATATATTTATTGAATAATACATAAAGTGTGAAAAGAAATGAAACAATGCAATATTCAGTGTTGACAGCTAGATTTTTTCATGGACATGTTCCATAAATATTGATGTTAAAGATTTATTTTTTTGTGAAGAAATGTTTAGAAGTAAGTTGATGAATCCAGATGGATCTCTATTACAATCCCCAAAGAGGGCACTTTAAGTTGATGATTACTTCTATGTGGAGAAATATGCATTTACAATTGAATCACTTGTTTATTTTTCAACAAGTTTCTAGTTTTTTTATATCTTTTTTTCCAAATAGTTCAAGAAAGACCACTACAAATGAGCAATATTTTGCACTGTTATACAATTTAATAAATCAGAAACTGATGACATAGTGCTGTATTTTACTTCTTTATCTCTTTTTTTTCAACCAAAAATGTTTTGCTCTGATTAGGGGGTACTTGAATTAAAAAAAAAAAAGTACATAGCTGAAAACAGGTTGAGAACCACTGATATAATTAACCATTTTGTGTAATCAGTTCAACAGTACAGATGAGACATATTACCAATCGTACACACAAAAGAAAATAAAAATAATGACAGAAAAAGGAATAGGCTGAAGCCAAAGCTTATATTTGCCTATCTTATACCTTCACTGAAAATAAGATTGCCTGGAACATCAACGTTAAAAAAATCAATGGGATAAAAGTAATTATTACTATATTTGATCATTTTCTCAGCTACAATCGGGCGGAAGGCGGTGTACAACCTGGACAAGTCGCCATCTCATCGCAGGGCCAACACAGATAGACAGACAACATTCACACACTAGGGACCATTTAGTGTTAATGGCGCCAGCGACCCCAAAAGGGATTAAGCGGTAGAAAATGGATGGATGGATGGATCATTTTCAATTATTTCACCTTTCAAGGTTTTTTTCAACCTTAACCCAGGAGTACATGTCTTCAACTCAGCATTGAGCTTGTTCCACCATTTAGCTCCTAAAACTGAAATACATTTGTATGTTATATTCCTTCTTACTTTACCTACCGTATTTCCTTGAACTGCCGCCGGTATATAGTATGTGCCTGCCTAGAATTACTGCCGGGTCAAACTCCTTTCGCAAAATAATTAACGCATGCTTAGCATTACCGCCGGCTCAGGATTAATGCCGGGTCAAACTCCTTTCGCAAAATATTCTTATTAGCGCATGTCTAGAATTTGCGTCGGGTCAAACTCGGTTCGCCAAATAATTAGTATACGCCTAGAATTTCCGTCGGGTCAAACTCGTCACGTCACGAGTGACACTTCACCTGTCATCATTTTCAAAATGGAGGAGGCTGATTTCAATAATTTGAAATCGCATAAAGGGAAGAAGATTAAGAGCTATTCAGTAGGATTTAAGGTCCAAGCTATTGAATATGCTAAAAAGAACAGTAAGCAGCTATGTTTTATTAATATACCGTAGCTGCGTGTGTCAAATACGAGTCATTAAATGACACCCGCCTCCTGGTGGTAGAGGGCGCTAGTGATCCTTCTTGTGACTACTCGGCTGCAGAAGAAGTGACAACAAGCAGCGATCCTTTATTTTTTCCTCTCGCTTGCACTTTTAACATGGAGGATTACATATCTAAAATAAAACACTTTTCTAAACTGGACTTTTAATCGAAGCAGGAGGTAATAAAGGAAGATCTCCATCGAGACGGAGAGACTTTTAAAACTGAAGAAAGATAAGGAAGACTTCTATAAACAAGTTATCGATGCTTTTGATCAGAATGGACTTCATTTATAAGTAAAGGTAAGACCATAATAACATTTTTTTTTTTATAAATGTGCTTTTCATGATGGTATCCTTACATCACACTCAAATTTATAAGCGCAGGCCTAAATTTACCGCATGCCTTTGGTAAGTGCTGGAGTGAGAAGAGGTTTTAAAATAATTAGCGCATGCTTGCCTTTACCGCATGCCTTTGGTCAACACCGGAGTGAAAAGAGGTTTTAAATTAATTAGCGCCCTGGCGGCAATTCAAGGAAATACGGTATTTCAAAAATCAATATCCACGTAAATTATAGTTTTTTACTGTTAATTGAAAGAAGCTAAGAATACAAGCTGGAAGGCTGTTCTTCTTTACTGGAAATGTGATTTTCATTGTTTTTAATAACACATGAATATCTGAAATATTTAACACATTAGAACTTATAAATAATGGATTGGTATGTTCATAATAACACAACAAACACTTTTTTTCAACATGTTGAGCAAAAAGGTCTCCTTTTTTTTTCTACCAAGAAAAGTGTTAGTCGTGAGAATATACTTATTTTTAGTTTTTTGGAGGTTCATTGAGGTTAGCTAGTTTTACTTGTTTTGGAAAGTCTTGACGAGCCAAATTTTCTTGTTCTCTTGGCAGATAATTTTGCTTAGTTCAAATAAAATACCCCTCATTTTTGTATTTTTTTTCTTGTTTTTGAACACTGACTTTTTGCAGTGTATCGAAAAAACTTTGGACTGGCACCAGAAATGCTTAACCTTGTCGCCTCCTCAAAGTGATCTGATGAGGACAAATGAAATGTACAAAACATTTAGGAAGGAAAGTGAAACCCAGCGATCAACAGGAACTGGAACAAGAAACATGCAGGAAAAAATGGCTGACTAAGTACAGAGAGACAAACTACTAATCACTAAATGTTGTAAGACTATAAGAAGTAGGATTGTCCTGATACCAATATTTGGGTACCGCTACAAAAATGGATTTCGATACTTTTTTAAATAAAGGGGACCACAAAAAAATGTCATTATTGGCTTTATTTGAACAAAAAATCTTAGTGTACATGAAACATATGTTTATTATTGTCATTTAGTCCTTCAATAAAATGTTGAACGTACTAGACAACTTGTCTTTTAGTAGTAAGTAAACAAACAAAGACTCCTAATTAGTCTGCAGTAACATATTGTGTCATTTATACACCTATTATTTTATACACATTATGAGGGACAAACTGTAAACATTGATTATTGATCTACTTGTTAATTTACTGTTAATATTTGCTTATTTTCTCTTTTAACATGTTCTATCTACACTTCTGTCAAAATGTAATAATCACTTATTCTTCTCTTCTTTGATACTTTATATTAGTTTTGGATGATACCACACATTTAGGTATCGATGTGATACCAAGTAGTTACAGGATCATACATTGGTCATATTCAAAGTCCTCATGTGTCCAGGGACATATTTCCTGACTTTATAAACATGAATTTCCAAAAAAGAAAAAAAAGATTTTTTCACAGTAAAAAATATTAATGTGATCATAGTAGTATTGACTAGATACACTTTGATATCATTACAGGTGTAGATCCACCCGTGGCATTTGTTTACATTCAGGAGCCCTAGCTTGCCCTTAGCGGTGAGCTATTGTATCCTCCTAGGGTGCGTAGTGAAGCATGTTTAGCTATTCCCCGTCCTCCAGTGATAATAGTACTTGTAAGTAACTTACTTTATTTGTTACCATGGAGGCCAGGCTTAGTGATTTAGAAGTAGCAAAAACTCTGCCGACGGCGGATGGATGTTAGCCGCTAGTTAGCTAGCCATGTCTTAAAGCAGCTCTTCCTGAGGGTGTTTCAGTGTTCTAACTTCACCTTTATCTGGACTTTTTACACCAAAATTACAAATAACATTCTCCCTTTTCCGTCTACACAATGTGTCTTCTTGTGAGTACTGTGTGTGTGCGCTGCCGAACATGCTCCTCTGCTCGTAAAACCACTGTCAGTGTGTATATTGTACATATTATATAATGTTATAAAGGTGTCTGTTACTACATTATATATATATATATATATATACATATATATATATATATATATATATATATATATATATATATATATATATATATATATATATACTTGCAGTGTGTATATTGTACATATAAAGAGCGAGAAGTTTGTTCCAAAGCAAAGTGCGGTCAGTGGTTTGGTTTTGCGGCAACAGGCGTGAAACAAATGACTGCACGCTGCAACGCTTTTTTTAAAAGGTAGCAGCACAACAAACTTATTCCAGCATTTAACACACAAGCCTCCACCCCAGCGCGGGAAATGCAAATCTTTACAAACAAGATGGCATTAACTAACAAACTACGGCAAAACAATCACTATCCACTTAAGCCACTACACTGCAGAGTGTTGCAATATCTTAAAATGTGTTTTGTGCCAATTCCAACTTTGACCACAGCGGCAGTCGGTAGGGGAAATGGCGCTTTCCATTATTTTCGGCAGACTGCATTGCAATGAATAACCCCCCTCCTCCTCTCTTGCAAGATCCACCCAGGGATGAGTCCAAATCAGTCTCTTTCTTACTGTGAATCTTTTTCTCTTCAGGAGCCATGTCCACCACCACCACCTCTCTGCAACTGCCAAAGCAGGACGAGGAGGAGGAGGAGGAGGAGGAAGATGAGGAGCAAGGGGAGGAGTTTGTGTTTGACGACAGCGAAGGCGAGGAGACGCGCCAGGAGGGCGGCGAAGGGCTCTGCGGTGGTGGCGTCTTCGTGCAACCAGAGTCCACACCAGCGTCACAAGCTGTGCCAGACGTCACACAACAGGAAGGAGGTGCCCGCAAGGAAGTGTCCATTTCCACCCAAGGTGAGACATTCCATGCCAGGATAGTGACCCTGCACGGGAGGGTCGACCTGTCCAACAATGCAAGTCTTAACATAGACATGTCAAATATGCCATCCCTGCAGGCACAAGGCAAAGTTGATGATACGTACAAACCCCGTTTCCATATGAGTTGGGAAATGGTGTTAGATGTAAATATAAACAGAATACAATGATTTGCAAATCCTTTTCAAGCCATATTCAGTTGAATATGCTACAAAGACAACATATTTGATGTTCAAACTCATAAACTTTATTTTTTTCTGCAAATAATAATCAACTTAGAATTTCATGGCTGCAACACCTGCCAAAGTAGTTGGGAAAGGGCATGTTCACCGCTGTGTTACATCACCTTGTCTTTTAACAACACTCAATAAATGTTTGGGAACTGAGGAAACTAATTGTTGAAGCTTTGAAAGTGGAATTTTTTCCCATTCTTGTTTTATGTAGAGCTTCAGTCTTTCAACAGTCCGGGGTCTCTGCTGTCGTATTTTACGCTTCATAATGCCCTACACATTTTCCATGGGAGACAGGTCTGAACTTCTTGTGGGCCAGGAAAGTACCCGCACTCTTTTTTTTACGAAGACACGCTGTTGTAACACTTGTCTTGCTGAAATAAGCAGGGGCGTCCATGGTAACCTTGCTTGGATGACAACATATGTTGCTCCAAAACCTGTATGGACCATTCAGCATTAATGGTGCCTTCACAGATGTGTAAGTTACCCATGCTTTGGGCACTAATACACCCCCATACCATCACACATGCTGGCTTTAGAACTTTGTGCCTATAACAATCCGAATGGTTATTTTTCTCTTTGTTCTGGAGGACACCTCGTCCTCAGTTTCCAAATATAATTTGAAATGTGGACTCGTCAGACCACAGGACACTTTTCCACTTTGCATCAGTCCATCTTAGATGATCTCGGGCCCAGCCAAGCCGGCAACGTTTCAGGATATTGTTGATAAATGGGTTTGGCTTTGCATAGTAGAGTTTTAACTTGCACTTACAGAAGTAGCGACCAACTGTAGTTACTGACAGTGGTTTTATGAAATGTTCCTGAGCCCGTGTGGTGATATCCTTTACACACTGATGTCGGTTTTTGATGCAGTACCGCCTGAGGGCTCAAAAGTCCGTAATATCATCGCTTACGTGCAGTGATTTCTCCAGATTCTCTGAACCTTTTGATGATTTTACGGACAGTAGATGGTAAAATCCCTAAATTCCTTGCAATAATTCGTTGACAAATATTGTTCTAAAGCTGTTCGACAATTTGCTTATAAATTGGTGTACCTCACCCCATCCTTGTTTGTGAATTACTTAGCATTTCATGGAAGCTGTTTTTATGGCACCCACCTGTTCCCAATTAGCCTGCACACCTGTGGGATGTTCTAAATAAGTGTTTGATGAGCATTCCTCAACTTTATCAGTATTTATTGCCACCTTTCCCAACTTCTTTGTCACGTGTTGCTGGCATCAAACTCTAAAGTTAATGATTATTTGGCAAAAAAAAATGTTTATGAGTTTGAACATCAAATATGTTGTCTTTGTAGCATATTCAACTGAATATGGCTTGAAAAGGATTTGCAAATCATTGTATTCTGTTTATATTTACATCCAACACAATTTCCCAACTCATATGGAAACAGGGTTTGTACATGTCCTTTAAAACTGACTTGGAAACAACATTGAAAAATAGTTGTATTTGTAAACTGAGACAATGTTGGTTTCCAACGTTGGATCCACGTTGTTGGTTGAAATAATGACCAAGATCAAACGGTCAAATCAACATCACAACCTGACATTGAATGAACGTTGTCAAAAAGAATGTTGTTTCAACGTTTATATAATAGTTTATTGTTTTTATTTGAATAGTTTTGTCATCCTATTTTTAGTCAAATATTAGTAATACCTTGTCAGTTATAAGTGTTGTAATTATACAAGGCACTTATTTAATGATCATTTTTATAATTTAACTTGGGGCAGCACGGTGGGACTGAGGTTTGTGCATGTGCCTCACAATACGAAGGTCCTGAGTAGTCCTGTGTTCAATCCCGGGCTCGGGATCATTCTGTGTGGAGTTTGCATGTTCTCTCCGTGAATGCGTGGGTTTTACTCCGAATACTCCAGCTTCCTCCCACCTCCAAAGACATGCACCTGGGGATAGGCCCCTCCCACCTCTAAGGACATGCACCTGGGGATAGGCCCCTCCCACCCCTAAGGACATGCACCTGGGGATAGGTTGATTGGCATCACTAAATGGTCCCTAGTGTGTGAATGTTGTCTGTCTATCTGTGTTGGCCCTGTGATGAGGTGGCGACTTGTCCAGGATGTACGACGCCTTCCGCCCTATTGCAGCTGAGATAGGCTCCAGCGACCCCCTACAACACCAAACGGGACAAGCATAAATAAAAAATGTATGAAGTTTGTGATTAGTTACAAATCGTGGAATTTTGGGCGGCATTAAAGGAACAGTCTGGTGGGAACCTCTTATGTAATCAGGGTTGCAAGTGCAATTCCATCAGATGAGCAGTTTACACCCTGGGCTGGTGACAGCAGTTTGACCTGCTTGTGTCGTCAGAGGCAATAAAGCCATGGCAGGTAAACATGGAGACATCCTTGTCCTCCTTTTACAGCACATCTGACATCTATGTCTCATCTTGAATTATCACAATCTACTGTATTCTGCTCATGTATCAAACTCAGTTTAGCTGTACACCTTCACTGACAGGTGCATGACATCATAGGACACTTTCACTGACAGGTAGTTGACATCATAGGACACTTTCACTGACAGGTGCATGACATCATAGGACACGTTCACTGACAGGTGCATAACATCATAGGACACTTTCACTGACAGGTGCATGACATCATAGGACACCTTCACTGACAGGTGCATGACATCATAGGACACTTTCACTGACAGGTGCATGACATCATAGGACACTTTCACTGTCAGTGGCATGACATCATAGGACACTTTCACTGACAGGTGCATGACATCATAGGACACTTTCACTGACAGGTGCATGACATCATAGGACACCTTCACTGACAGGTGCATGACATCATAGGACACTTTCACTGACAGGTGCATGACATCATAGTACACGTTCACTGACTGGGGCATGACATCATAGGACACTTTCACTGACAGGTGCATGACATCATAGGACACTTTCACTGACAGGTGCATGACATCATAGTACACGTTCACTGACTGGGGCATGACATCATAGTACACGTTCACTGACTGGGGCATGACATCATAGGACACTTTCACTGATAGGTGCATGACATCATAGGACACTTTCACTGACAGGTGCATGACATCATAGGACACTTTCACTGACAGGTGCATGACATCATAGGACACTTTCACTGACAGGTGCATGACATCATAGGACACTTTCACTGACAGGGGCATGACATCATAGGACACTTTCACTGATAGGTGCATGACATCATAGGACACTTTCACTGACAGGTGCATGACATCATAGGACACTTTCACTGACAGGTGCATGACATCATAGTACACGTTCACTGACTGGGGCATGACATCATAGAACACTTTCCCTGACAGGGGCATGACATCATAGGACACTTTCACTGACAGGTGCATGACATCATAGGACACTTTCACTGACAGGGGCATGACATCATAGGACACGTTCACTGACAGGTGCATGACATCATAGGACACTTTCACTGACAGGTGCATGACATCATAGGACACGTTCACTGACAGGAGCATGACATCATAGGACACTTTCACTGACAGGTGCATGACATCATAGGACACTTTCACTGACAGGAGCATGACATCATACGACACTTTCACTGACAGGTGCATGACATCATAGGACACTTTCACTGACAGGTGCATGACATCATAGGACACTTTCACTGACAGGGGCATGACATCATAGGACACGTTCACTGACAGGTGCATGACATCATAGGACACTTTCACTGACAGGTGCATGACATCATAGGACACGTTCACTGACAGGAGCATGACATCATAGGACACTTTCACTGACAGGTGCATGACATCATAGGACACTTTCACTGACAGGAGCATGACATCATAGGACACTTTCACTGACAGGTGCATGACATCATAGGACACTTTCACTGACAGGTGCATGACATCATAGGACACTTTCACTGACAGGTGCATGACATCATAGGACACTTTCACTGACAGGTGCATGACATCATAGGACACTTTCACTGACAGGGGCATGACATCATAGTACACTTTCACTGACAGGAGCATGACATCATAGGACACTTTCACTGACAGGTGCATGACATCATAGGACACTTTCACTGACATGTGCATGACATCATAGGACACTTTCACTGACAGGTGCATGATATCATAGGACACTTTCACTGACAGGTGCATGACATCATAGGACACTTTCACTGACAGGGGCATGACATCATAGGACACTTTCACTGACAGGTGCATGACATCATAGGACACTTTCACTGACAGGTGCATGACATCATAGGACACTTTCACTGACAGGTGCATGACATCATAGGACACTTTCACTGACAGGGGCATGACATCATAGGACACTTTCACTGACAGGTGCATGACATCATAGGACACTTTCACTGACAGGGGCATGACATCATAGGACACTTTCACTGACAGGTGCATGACATCATAGGACACTTTCACTGACAGGTGCATGACATCATAGGACACTTTCACTGACAGGTGCATGACATCATAGGACACTTTCACTGAGAGGTGCATGACATCATAGTACACCTTCACTGACGGGCATGACATCATAGGACACTTTCACTGACAGGTGCATGACATCATAGGACACTTTCACTGACAGGGGCATGACATCATAGGACACTTTCACTGACAGGTGCATGACATCATAGGACACTTTCACTGACAGGTGCATGACATCATAGGACACTTTCACTGACAGGTGCATGACATCATAGGACACTTTCACTGACAGGTGCATGACATCATAGGACACTTTCACTGACAGGTGCATGACATCATAGGACACTTTCACTGACAGGTGCATGACATCATAGGACACTTTCACTGACAGGGGCATGACATCATAGGACACTTTCACTGACAGGTGCATGTCATCATAGGACACTTTCACTGACAGGGGCATGACATCAAAGGACACTTTCACTGACAGGTGCATGACATCAAAGGACACTTTCACTGACAGGTGCATGACATCATAGGACACTTTCACTGACAGGTGCATGACATCATAGGACACTTTCACTGACAGGTGCATGACATCATAGGACACTTTCACTGACAGGTGCATGACATCATAGGACACTTTCACTGACAGGTGCATGACATCATAGGACACTTTCACTGACAGGTGCATGACATCATAGGACACTTTCACTGACAGGTGCATGACATCATAGGACACTTTCACTGACAGGGGCATGACATCATAGGACACTTTCACTGACAGGTGCATGTCATCATAGGACACTTTCACTGACAGGTGCATGACATCAAAGGACACTTTCACTGACAGGTGCATGACATCAAAGGACACTTTCACTGACAGGTGCATGACATCATAGGACACTTTCACTGACAGGTGCATGACATCATAGGACACTTTCACTGACAGGTGCATGACATCATAGGACACTTTCACTGACAGGTGCATGACATCATAGGACACTTTCACTGACAGGTGCATGACATCATAGGACAGCAGTCCATTCCTCCTCCATACAGTATGTATTCTTGCCTTGCACTGCAATTATTTTGGATACAATGTGCTTCCCGTTAAGGTTTGAGGGGGTCTGGGACACATGACTTGGATTTGCATGGCTTGTTATGAAAAGCAAGGTGCAGCTGTGTTCAATTAAGGGCCCATTTGCAAAATATTGTGGAAGCCATGATGTCACTCTTTCAGAAAGCCTTTCTCTTTCTAAATATTTTTGTCTTTGTCTCACTGTTGCTGTTTGCCTCTTTTCCACAGATGTTCCAGTGGGAGAGTCAGCCAGCGGCGGGTGAGTTGAAAACAGCGCCAGCAGAACATTACTAAGCAGGAGTCCGTCATCCACACCAGCGGTGTCCAAACTTTTTAACTTTTAAAGTGTGGCACCTTACTGATTGACAGTCTGAAAGCAGCATGTCTTCCTTCACTCCTTATTTTGTAATTTTTATGTACACATATAAACATCTCTAATCCAATCGCAATCACAATTTTCTGAGAGAAAAAACGCAAATGCTTTATTTTCTAGACTAGAGAGCACATTCGAGAAGAAAATTTTTTTTTCTCGATATATTAGCCGCACCAGACTTTAAATCACAGATATATACTTTGTGAAATGAGTTATTTACACAGAAATATTTTGTAAATGTTTATTTACATACCTTAATTGTTTCCAAACGGTGTCTGCAACACGGCAGTAAAACGGGTGATCAAACAAAACAGAAGTCATGGTCATGGAGCCACTAGCTGCGCAAGCTAGCTCTCCAATCAGCTAAACGGAGTCAATAACTCCACGGTGACGTTTTGGTGAATTTACTGAGGAATTTGTGAAAGTGAAACCATACAAAAAGAATGCCATTGCAAGTTAATACGTTTGTACTACGAACAAAGACACTAGTCAACGTGTTAGGATATTAGCTAATGCTAACGACGCTAGCTCGATAACTGTATGACAGCAGGTACAAATATGCATGAAAACACTCCTACAGACACCACACATGGGACGGTCTAGTGCATGGGGGTCAAACTCTGGCCCCCGTGTATTTTTATTTGGCCCTTGAGGCAATATCAAATTAACATTAGAGCTGGCCCGCCGGTATTATACAGCGGCGGTGTCGCTGTACCACCGCATTCACCGCTAATACTCATACTCGCTAATCACCCCCGATTTTCCAAGGAGATTCCCAAATTTCAGTGCCCCTCATGAAAATCACAGGGGGCAACCATTCTCCCAAATTTCTCCCGATCCCCACCTGGACAACAATATTGGGGGCATGCCTTAAAGGCACTGCCTCAAGTGTCCTCTAAAACCTTTCGTCACGTCCGATTTTCCTACGTAGAAACAGCGTGCCGGCCTAGTCACATGATATATGTGGCTTTTACACACACACACGCTAATGCAATGCAAGCTTGGTCAACAGCCATACAGGTCACACTGAGGGTGGCTGTATAAACAACTTTAAGACTGTTACAAATATGCGCCACACTGTGAACCAACACTAAACGGGAATGACAAGCAAATTTCGGGAGAACATCCGCACTGTAACACAACATAAACACAACAGAACAAACGCACAGAATCCCTTGCAGCACTACCTCTTCCTGGACGCTACAATATAAAAATGTATTATTAGCCTGTGGGGAAGGTTTATTTTGATATTCACCTGAGAAGGCTGCAAATAGAAAAGAGGCATTCAATTTCTATTTAAATTTGATTTGATATGCCCTGGTCTAGTGTTTAAGAATTGTTTTAGTTGTATTGTAAAACTTACAAAGGTGGCTTGCAGTGATAAATGAAGAATCCATACGAGTAGATACGCTATGGACGGCTAGAAGACTGAACGGCACTCTGGTTGAATAAAAAAACGAATAAAAGGCTCTGCCACTAAGTGGAAGGACACTGTCGCACCTGCAGTGAGCAAACTCACCCAAAAGGTGGCGCCATGGGACCAACAATAAAACTCAGTGTCTTTACTTGTTTTTTAAAAATACAATTATTTGTATTGTGGCCGCCAGCAAAGAACAATCCATAAATTAGGTTACGTTTTTTCTCAGAATCGTGCAGCCCTAACGTGTTTGTGAATGTGAGGTCTTGACGATGATGATGATGATGATGATGATGATGATGATGGGCCCCATGCTGGCCTTGTAGGAAGTGTGCCGAGACACCTTTACTCTCCTACATGTCGTGGACTTTCCTGTGCTGGGAAAGACTTGTGCCAGGTCTGAGTCTTTTCATGTTTCAGCACATTATAGTTGTGGAGCCGCTAGTTTTCATATTTAACCAGAAAACTTTGTATAAGATTTAGAAATGAATATTTGAAGGACAGTGTGTTATTAAAAGTCCACCAGGGACATGACACACACACACTTTTTGTGTTGGTCAAGTTGTGTGTTTTCTCCAGTCGTGGGGCATTGTGCTCGTAGAGTTTTGCACTCATTACTCACAGAAACTTTGTAAGCTTGGAGTAGCAGTGTAGACTCAAGTTGACTCCCTACGCTTATTTGTAGACATGTCCGATAATGGCTTTCTTGCTGATATCTGATATTATCCAACTCTTAATTACTGATTCTGATATCAACGGATAGCAATATATACAGTGGTGGAATGAACACATCATTATGCCTAATTGTGTTGTGATGCATTAAACAATGTATCAAGGTTTTCCAAAATAAATCAACTTAAGTCATGGAAAAAAATGCCAACATGGCACTGCCATATTTATTATTGAAGTCACAAAGTGCATTATTTCTTTTAACATGCCTCAAAACAGCAGCTTGGAATTTGGGACATGCGCTGAAGAGTTTGAGGTGGGCGGGGTTGGGGGCGGGGTTAGTTAGTAGCAGGGGTGCATATTGTATCGTCCTGGAAGAGTTAGTGCTGCAAGGGGTTCTTGGTATTTGTTCTGTTGTGTTTATGTTGTGTTACAGTGCGGATGTTCTCCCGAAATGTGTTTGTCATTATTGTTTGGTGTGGGTTCACAGTCTGGCGCATATTTGTAACAGTGTTGGCGTTGTTTATACAGCCACCCTCAGTGTGACCTGTATGGCTGTTGACCAAGTATGCGTTGCATTCACTTGTGTGTGTGAATAGCCGTAGATATTATGTGACTGGGCCGGCACGCCCCCAATATTGTTGTTTAGGTGGAAATCGGGAGAAATTCGTGATAATTGTTGCCCCGGGAGATTTTCAGGAGGGGCACTGAAATTTGTGAGTCTCCCGGGAAAATTGGGAGGGGTGGCAAGTATGACTGGGAGACGCAACTGGACTTCTCCCCAGGTCCATGTACCTGTCCGTACAGCAGCGTTTTAAAAAGTTATACATTTTACTTCTTTAAACCAATACCGATAATTTCCGATATTACATTTTAAAGCATTCATCGTCCGATAATATCAGCAGTCTGATATTATCGGACATCTCTACTTATACGTGTTTAATTGTATGCATTAAACCATATCCAATTGTATTTACAATCCGCAAAGTATGTGAAAACACAGTCTACACATCCCAAAATGCCACAAATTCAGTCAGACATTTCGGAGGTTGACTTCACTTTGACCATATTATTAGATCAGTCATACTGAAAATACATAAATGTATTGTAATGTAAGAGATGTGCTGTTTATCATTCACAATCCTTACATAAGACAAGAACACGTATGCTTAGCTTTTTTAATGCATTCAAAATCATAAATAAATATCTAACTATTGAGTAAACAGAGGGTGCGCTATTGCACTAATTACATTCTCTCTAAAAAAGCGCCAACGACACTCTATTTACATGTCCTGACCTGAAAATCAACCAAATATGAGTGATATTGTTATTATAAGCGCTAACGCAGACGTACTATTTTAGTGGTGCACTGATAACAGTGAGCTAATGCTAGCTTATGCTGCTCCGGCTGATTCTACGTGGTCTGAAACTTGCTAAAAATAAATTCTAAATCATAGACAAATGTGGCTATGGACCAACATGGCTGGTCCACTATCACATCCCCGAGATGGCGAAAAAGAACACAGACGCTAGCTGCAACAACTTTATTATAGCCCTTTGTGAGGCTTGTGATTGAATTTTCATCCAAACGGAATTATGTGAGCATCCCGTCAGTCAACATCCCAGCGAGAGTGGAAATTGTACAGTGAGTGTTTGTTTTATTTTGGTTTATTATGGTTAGTTGTATGTTTAGCACCTAGCAATGCTGCTAATGCTTTAGTGTCACAATGAAGCTACATCCGTTTAGCACTCGGCTTCCAAAACTTATTGCTCATCCTCTTTGTGTTCGGGCTCAAAAATATAAGGTCCGTCATCATATTTTTTTCAAAGTAATCGTTGTTGGCTTTCACATAGTCTGCTTGATTAGCATTGTTGTTGATGGGGAAGAGATCCAAATGGCTCGGAAATCTCTGTGAGATTGATACTATTTTGATCATATCTGCTTATTTGCAAATTTAGTAAGTCTGTAGGTGTCATAAATCAGATAAATATGATAATAGCTTAAATAGACAGGCAACCTGTTTTTTCCACTCTACTGCCACTGTAAAGTTAATAGATAAAAGCACATAAGTGATTATTTTTGTTTATTTTTGTTCCTGTTTTTCTGCACTAGCACGTTAGGCACATTTTGTACTACCTGAAGTAAATTAGTTAATTGTAAAGCGCTGACTGCAGCATTATGTCAACGTTCAATATACGGCCGTGTGTGTGTGTGTGTGTGTGTGTGTGTGTGTGTGTGTGTTATAGAGTCACCAAAAGGTCCTATTTCTCATCATGCAGGAATAATTTCTGCTGAGTCCACATTTCCTCTTAGCTGCAGTCAATAGTCTGTGCCTAAAAGGAGGATCTATCAATAGAACTTCTAGATGGGAGGTGTTGAGAGTGTCAGCACATCTAACACATCTGTCAGCACTTTTTAAAAAATACTACTTTTGCTATTGTTATGGGATATGTTTGTTTTTTCTCCAGTGACAGCTTGGCGGCTCATTACAGTTTTCGAGCCGCAAGGAGGCGCTTTTCCCCCCTATTCTTTTTTTTTTTTAAACTTGAAGCCGACATTGACTTTTGTCTCCTCTTCCAGCCGGAGATGGATAGTTTTCATCAGCCGCACAAAAGGCAACCATGACGACAGAGCATACACGCCCCACTTGAAATTCTCTCTTTACTCCGGCAGTTTATTCCGTCCTGTTTTTGCCGGACTTTTTACCTTTTTTGCCGCCTTGCAGAACATCACACTCCTTCAAAAGAAACTCATTTCAGGCACATTTATTTTTCATAGCTGTTTTCTGCAAGCCCTCCCCCATCACGTCAGCTGGACGTGCCGTGAAAGCAAAAATAACAGTATGTTAAAGCACAACGGGGAACTTATTCTAGTAGTTCACATCATTTCAGCACTATAGCAGAATACACTGATGATATACCTAAAGAGAGCGTGCAGGGGTAAAAGTCATCATATTACTAACATACTGCAGGTAATATGCTGTGATAATCGTTGACAAATGAATCAAAAGTCTATAAAATATCTAATAACATAGTTGAGGTCTCTGTGGTTTATCTGTTATACAATGCTCAAGAATATACACAATTGCCAAAAGTATTTGGCCACCTGCCTTGACTCACATATGAAGTTGAAATGCCATCCCATTCCTA
>NC_084612.1:77936600-77974100 GCF_033978795.1 Nerophis ophidion
GGCCAAGGGCCAGTCCTGCTACACCTGCTAGAGGCCAAGGGCTAGTCCTGCTACACCTGCTAGAGGCCAAGGGCTAGTCCTGCTACACCTGCTAGAGGCCAAGGGCTAGTCCTGCTACACCTGCTAGAGGCCAAGGGCCAGTCCTGCTACACCTGCTAGAGGCCAAGGGCTAGTCCTGCTACACCTGCTAGAGGCCAAGGGCCAGTCCTGCTACACCTGCTAGAGGCCAAGGGCCAGTCCTGCTACACCTGCTAGAGGCCAAGGGCCAGTCCTGCTACACCTGCTAGAGGCCAAGGGCCAGTCCTGCTACACCTGCTAGAGGCCAAGGGCCAGTCCTGCTACACCTTCTAGAGGCCAAGGGCCAGTCCTGCTACACCTTCTAGAGGCCAAGGGCCAGTCCTGCTACACCTGCTAGAGGCCAAGGGCCAGTCCTGCTACACCTGCTAGAGGCCAAGGGCCAGTCCTGCTACACCTGCTAGAGGCCAAGGGCCAGTCCTGCTACACCTTCTAGAGACCAAGGGCCAGCCCTGCTACACCTTCTAGAGGCCAAGGGCCAGTCCTGCTACACCTGCTAGAGGCCAAGGGCTAGTCCTGCTACACCTGCTAGAGGCCAAGGGCTAGTCCTGCTACACCTGCTAGAGGCCAAGGGCCAGTCCTGCTACACCTGCTAGAGGCCAAGGGCCAGTCCTGCTACACCTGCTAGAGGCCAAGGGCCAGTCCTGCTACACCTTCTAGAGGCCAAGGGCCAGTCCTGCTACACCTGCTAGAGGCCAAGGGCCAGTCCTGCTACACCTGCTAGAGGCCAAGGGCCAGTCCTGCTACACCTTCTAGAGGCCAAGGGCCAGTCCTGCTACACCTTCTAGAGGCCAAGGGCCAGTCCTGCTACACCTGCTAGAGGCCAAGGGCTAGTCCTGCTACACCTGCTAGAGGCCAAGGGCTAGTCCTGCTACACCTGCTAGAGGCCAAGGGCTAGTCCTGCTACACCTGCTAGAGGCCAAGGGCCAGTCCTGCTACACCTGCTAGAGGCCAAGGGCCAGTCCTGCTACACCTGCTAGAGGCCAAGGGCCAGTCCTGCTACACCTGCTAGAGGCCAAGGGCCAGTCCTGCTACACCTTCTAGAGGCCAAGGGCCAGTCCTGCTACACCTTCTAGAGGCCAAGGGCCAGTCCTGCTACACCTTCTAGAGGCCAAGGGCCAGTCCTGCTACACCTGCTAGAGGCCAAGGGCCAGTCCTGCTACACCTGCTAGAGGCCAAGGGCCAGTCCTGCTACACCTTCTAGAGGCCAAGGGCCAGTCCTGCTACACCTTCTAGAGGCCAAGGGCCAGTCCTGCTACACCTGCTAGAGGCCAAGGGCCAGTCCTGCTACACCTGCTAGAGGCCAAGGGCCAGTCCTGCTACACCTGCTAGAGGCCAAGGGCCAGTCCTGCTACACCTGCTAGAGGCCAAGGGCCAGTACTGTCCTGCTACACCTGCTAGAGGCCAAGGGCCAGTACTGTCCTGCTACACCTGCTAGAGGCCAAGGGCCAGTACTGTCCTGCTACACCTGCTAGAGGCCAAGGGCCAGTACTGTCCTGCTACACCTGCTAGAGGCCAAGGGCCAGTACTGTCCTGCTACACCTGCTAGAGGCCAAGGGCCAGTACTGTCCTGCTACACCTGCTAGAGTCCAAGGGCCAGTACTGTCCTGCTACACCTGCTAGAGGCCAAGGGCCAGTACTGTCCTGCTACACCTGCTAGAGGCCAAGGGCCAGTACTGTCCTGCTACACCTGCTAGAGGCCAAGGGCCAGTACTGTCCTGCTACACCTGCTAGAGGCCAAGGGCCAGTCCTGCTACACCTGCTAGAGGCCAAGGGCCAGTCCTGTCCTGCTACACCTGCTAGAGGCCAAGGGCCAGTACTGTCCTGCTACACCTGCTAGAGGCCAAGGGCCAGTACTGTCCTGCTACACCTGCTAGAGGCCAAGGGCCAGTCCTGCTACACCTGCTAGAGGCCAAGGGCCAGTCCTGCTACACCTGCTAGAGGCCAAGGGCCAGTCCTGCTACACCTGCTAGAGGCCAAGGGCCAGTCCTGCTACACCTGCTAGAGGCCAAGGGCCAGTCCTGCTACACCTTCTAGAGGCCAAGGGCCAGTCCTGCTACACCTGCTAGAGGCCAAGGGCCAGTCCTGCTACACCTTCTAGAGGCCAAGGGCCAGTCCTGCTACACCTTCTAGAGGCCAAGGGCCAGTCCTGCTACACCTTCTAGAGGCCAAGGGCCAGTCCTGCTACACCTGCTACAGGCCAAGGGCTAGTCCTGCTACACCTGCTAGAGTCCAAGGGCCAGTCCTGCTACACCTGCTAGAGATCAAGGGCCAGTACTGTCCTGCTACACCTGCTAGAGTCCAAGGGCCAGTACTGTCCTGCTACACCTGCTAGAGGCCAAGGGCCAGTACTGTCCTGCTACACCTGCTAGAGTCCAAGGGCCAGTACTGTCCTGCTACACCTGCTAGAGTCCAAGGGCCAGTACTGTCCTGCTACACCTACTAGAGTCCAAGGGCCAGTACTGTCCTGCTACACCTGCTAGAGGCCAAGGGCCAGTACTGTCCTGCTACACCTGCTGGAGTCCAAGGGCCAGTCCTGCTACACCTGCTAGAGGCCAAGGGCCAGTACTGTCCTGCTACACCTGCTAGAGGCCAAGGGCCAGTACTGTCCTGCTACACCTGCTAGAGTCCAAGGGCCAGTACTGTCCTGCTACACCTGCTAGAGTCCAAGGGCCAGTACTGTCCTGCTACACCTGCTAGAGGCCAAGGGCCAGTCCTGCTACACCTGCTAGAGGCCAAGGGCCAGTACTGTCCTGCTACACCTGCTAGAGGCCAAGGGCCAGTACTGTCCTGCTACACCTGCTAGAGGCCAAGGGCCAGTACTGTCCTGCTACACCTGCTAGAGGCCAAGGGCTAGTCCTGCTACACCTGCTAGAGGCCAAGGGCCAGTACTGTCCTGCTACACCTGCTAGAGGCCAAGGGCCAGTCCTGCTACACCTTCTAGAGGCCAAGGGCCAGTCCTGCTACACCTGCTAGAGGCCAAGGGCCAGTCCTGCTACACCTGCTAGAGGCCAAGGGCCAGTCCTGCTACACCTGCTAGAGGCCAAGGGCCAGTCCTGCTACACCTGTTAGAGGCCAAGGGCCAGTCCTGCTACACCTGCTAGAGGCCAAGGTCCAGTCCTGCTACACCTTCTAGAGGCCAAGGGCCAGTCCTGCTACACCTGCTAGAGGCCAAGGGCTAGTCCTGCTAGAGGCCAAGGGCTAGTCCTGCTACACCTGCTAGAGGCCAAGGGCCAGTCCTGCTACACCTGCTAGAGGCCAAGGGCCAGTCCTGCTACACCTGCTAGAGGCCAAGGGCCAGTCCTGCTACACCTGCTAGAGGCCAAGGGCCAGTCCTGCTACACCTGCTAGAGGCCAAGGGCCAGTCCTGCTACACCTTCTAGAGGCCAAGGGCCAGTCCTGCTACACCTTCTAGAGGCCAAGGGCCAGTCCTGCTACACCTTCTAGAGGCCAAGGGCCAGTCCTGCTACACCTGCTAGAGGCCAAGGGCTAGTCCTGCTACACCTGCTAGAGGCCAAGGGCCAGTCCTGCTACACCTTCTAGAGGCCAAGGGCCAGTCCTGCTACACCTTCTAGAGGCCAAGGGCCAGTCCTGCTACACCTGCTAGAGGCCAAGGGCCAGTCCTGCTACACCTGCTAGAGGCCAAGGGCCAGTCCTGCTACACCTGCTAGAGGCCAAGGGCCAGTCCTGCTACACCTGCTAGAGGCCAAGGGCCAGTCCTGCTACACCTGCTAGAGGCCAAGGGCCAGTCCTGCTACACCTGCTAGAGGCCAAGGGCCAGTCCTGCTACACCTTCTAGAGGCCAAGGGCCAGTCCTGCTACACCTGCTAGAGGCCAAGGGCCAGTCCTGCTACACCTGCTAGAGGCCAAGGGCCAGTCCTGCTACACCTTCTAGAGGCCAAGGGCCAGTCCTGCTACACCTTCTAGAGGCCAAGGGCCAGTCCTGCTACACCTGCTAGAGGCCAAGGGCCAGTCCTGCTACACCTGCTAGAGGCCAAGGGCTAGTCCTGCTACACCTGCTAGAGGCCAAGGGCCAGTCCTGCTACACCTGCTAGAGGCCAAGGGCCAGTCCTGCTACACCCGCTAGAGGCCAAGGGCCAGTCCTGCTACACCTGCTAGAGGCCAAGGGCCAGTCCTGCTACACCTGCTAGAGGCCAAGGGCCAGTCCTGCTACACCTTCTAGAGGCCAAGGGCCAGTCCTGCTACACCTTCTAGAGGCCAAGGGCCAGTCCTGCTACACCTTCTAGAGGCCAAGGGCCAGTCCTGCTACACCTGCTAGAGGCCAAGGGCCAGTCCTGCTACACCTTCTAGAGGCCAAAGGCTAGTCCTGCTACACCTGCTAGAGGCCAAGGGCCAGTACTGTCCTGCTACACCTGCTAGAGGCCAAGGGCCAGTACTGTCCTGCTACACCTGCTAGAGGCCAAGGGCCAGTACTGTCCTGCTACACCTGCTAGAGGCCAAGGGCCAGTCCTGCTACACCTGCTAGAGGCCAAGGGCCAGTCCTGTCCTGCTACACCTGCTAGAGGCCAAGGGCCAGTACTGTCCTGCTACACCTGCTAGAGGCCAAGGGCCAGTAGTGTCCTGCTACACCTGCTAGAGGCCAAGGGCCAGTACTGTCCTGCTACACCTGCTAGAGGCCAAGGGCCAGTCCTGCTACACCTGCTAGAGGCCAAGGGCCAGTCCTGCTACACCTGCTAGAGGCCAAGGGCCAGTCCTGCTACACCTGCTAGAGGCCAAGGGCCAGTCCTGCTACACCTGCTAGAGGCCAAGGGCCAGTCCTGCTACACCTGCTAGAGGCCAAGGGCCAGTCCTGCTACACCTGCTACAGGCCAAGGGCCAGTCCTGCTACACCTTCTAGAGGCCAAGGGCCAGTCCTGCTACACCTGCTAGAGGCCAAGGGCCAGTCCTGCTACACCTTCTAGAGGCCAAGGGCCAGTCCTGCTACACCTGCTACAGGCCAAGGGCTAGTCCTGCTACACCTGCTAGAGTCCAAGGGCCAGTCCTGCTACACCTGCTAGAGGCCAAGGGCCAGTACTGTCCTGCTACACCTGCTAGAGTCCAAGGGCCAGTACTGTCCTGCTACACCTGCTAGAGGCCAAGGGCCAGTACTGTCCTGCTACACCTGCTAGAGTCCAAGGGCCAGTACTGTCCTGCTACACCTGCTAGAGTCCAAGGGCCAGTACTGTCCTGCTACACCTACTAGAGTCCAAGGGCCAGTACTGTCCTGCTACACCTGCTAGAGGCCAAGGGCCAGTACTGTCCTGCTACACCTGCTGGAGTCCAAGGGCCAGTCCTGCTACACCTGCTAGAGGCCAAGGGCCAGTACTGTCCTGCTACACCTGCTAGAGGCCAAGGGCCAGTACTGTCCTGCTACACCTGCTAGAGGCCAAGGGCCAGTACTGTCCTGCTACACCTGCTAGAGTCCAAGGGCCAGTACTGTCCTGCTACACCTGCTAGAGGCCAAGGGCCAGTCCTGCTACACCTGCTAGAGGCCAAGGGCCAGTACTGTCCTGCTACACCTGCTAGAGGCCAAGGGCCAGTACTGTCCTGCTACACCTGCTAGAGGCCAAGGGCCAGTACTGTCCTGCTACACCTGCTAGAGGCCAAGGGCTAGTCCTGCTACACCTGCTAGAGGCCAAGGGCCAGTACTGTCCTGCTACACCTGCTAGAGGCCAAGGGCCAGTCCTGCTACACTTTCTAGAGGCCAAGGGCCAGTCCTGCTACACCTTCTAGAGGCCAAGGGCTAGTCCTGCTACACCTGCTAGAGGCCAAGGGCCAGTCCTGCTACACCTGCTAGAGGCCAAGGGCCAGTCCTGCTACACCTGCTAGAGGCCAAGGGCCAGTCCTGCTACACCTGTTAGAGGCCAAGGGCCAGTCCTGCTACACCTGCTAGAGGCCAAGGGCCAGTCCTGCTACACCTTCTAGAGGCCAAGGGCCAGTCCTGCTACACCTGCTAGAGGCCAAGGGCTAGTCCTGCTAGAGGCCAAGGGCTAGTCCTGCTACACCTGCTAGAGGCCAAGGGCTAGTCCTGCTACACCTGCTAGAGGCCAAGGGCCAGTCCTGCTACACCTGCTAGAGGCCAAGGGCCAGTCCTGCTACACCTGCTAGAGGCCAAGGGCCAGTCCTGCTACACCTGCTAGAGGCCAAGGGCCAGTCCTGCTACACCTGCTAGAGGCCAAGGGCCAGTCCTGCTACACCTTCTAGAGGCCAAGGGCCAGTCCTGCTACACCTTCTAGAGGCCAAGGGCCAGTCCTGCTACACCTTCTAGAGGCCAAGGGCCAGTCCTGCTACACCTGCTAGAGGCCAAGGGCTAGTCCTGCTACACCTGCTAGAGGCCAAGGGCCAGTCCTGCTACACCTTCTAGAGGCCAAGGGCCAGTCCTGCTACACCTTCTAGAGGCCAAGGGCCAGTCCTGCTACACCTGCTAGAGGCCAAGGGCCAGTCCTGCTACACCTGCTAGAGGCCAAGGGCCAGTCCTGCTACACCTGCTAGAGGCCAAGGGCCAGTCCTGCTACACCTGCTAGAGGCCAAGGGCCAGTCCTGCTACACCTGCTAGAGGCCAAGGGCCAGTCCTGCTACACCTGCTAGAGGCCAAGGGCCAGTCCTGCTACACCTTCTAGAGGCCAAGGGCCAGTCCTGCTACACCTGCTAGAGGCCAAGGGCCAGTCCTGCTACACCTGCTAGAGGCCAAGGGCCAGTCCTGCTACACCTTCTAGAGGCCAAGGGCCAGTCCTGCTACACCTTCTAGAGGCCAAGGGCCAGTCCTGCTACACCTGCTAGAGGCCAAGGGCCAGTCCTGCTACACCTGCTAGAGGCCAAGGGCTAGTCCTGCTACACCTGCTAGAGGCCAAGGGCCAGTCCTGCTACACCTGCTAGAGGCCAAGGGCCAGTCCTGCTACACCCGCTAGAGGCCAAGGGCCAGTCCTGCTACACCTGCTAGAGGCCAAGGGCCAGTCCTGCTACACCTGCTAGAGGCCAAGGGCCAGTCCTGCTACACCTTCTAGAGGCCAAGGGCCAGTCCTGCTACACCTTCTAGAGGCCAAGGGCCAGTCCTGCTACACCTTCTAGAGGCCAAGGGCCAGTCCTGCTACACCTGCTAGAGGCCAAGGGCCAGTCCTGCTACACCTTCTAGAGGCCAAAGGCTAGTCCTGCTACACCTGCTAGAGGCCAAGGGCCAGTACTGTCCTGCTACACCTGCTAGAGGCCAAGGGCCAGTACTGTCCTGCTACACCTGCTAGAGGCCAAGGGCCAGCACAGGAGATAGCGTGGCATGCTTAGCTTCCACAACATGGAAGTGTGAGGGATTTGCATCGGAGTAGTTTCCACTTTGGAAGGAGTTCTGATGTGGAAACAATTCCCCCGCCTCTAATTGAGCTCCCTGACCTGCTTCAGAAGCAAACAAGCGCCTGGACTCCGAGCCAATGGCTCATAGCTGACGTGTTTGCAGCAGCAGAGCACCACCTCTGTTTCCACTTTGTCTTGGCGGAGAAGAAATCCCTGCGTGGCAAGACAAATGTGGACAAAGACTCCTTCTTTTGTGCGACTGAGATGAATGCTGGCACGACAGTCATGTGACACAAGTCATATTTCAGCAGTGACAAGCATCGATACCATATCAGCTCGGCTCTGCTTGTGTGCTTGACAGGCTGGAGCAGGGATGTACAGTGCCACTAACTTACTCGCCTAAAAATAATCTGTGCCACTTAAAAAATATATATTTCATCACATTTTCCTCCTAAAATAAATTCATCCAAATTTCAAACTACAAAAACAATTTCGCCTTATAGCATGTTTGAAATAAACTCAAACCATAACTAAATGGACAAGTGATTGACACGGAAGTGTGTGTGTGTGTGTGTGTGTGTGTGTGTGTGTGTGTGTGTGTGTGGGTGTGTGTGTCTCCCTCCTGGTTCGAATGGGTTGAGAAATGTGGGATATAGAAAGGTTTGTATAGTGAATTATATATGTATATAGCGCTTTTCTCTAGTGACTCAAAGCACTTTACATAGTGACACCCAATATCTAAGTTACATTTAAACCAGTGTGGGTGGCACTGGGAGCAGGTGGGTAAAGGGTTGCCCAAGGACACAACGGCAGTAACTAGGATGGTACAAGCGGGAATCGAACCTGCAACCCTCAAGTTGCTGGCACGGCCACTCTACCAAGCATTTTGTATATTGCCCATTCATTGTCAAATGGGGAAAATTCCTGGTAATTTTGGGTAATCAGGGAATTTTTGGGACTGGAAAACGCTGGCTTAGATATCCAGGGTGAGTGGGGGGTCTGGATGTTGGCACGGTTCAAATATTTCTAAATGTGGGATATACAGTAGGTTGTGTAATGTTCTTTTATTGTCATTTGGGAGAAAATTCCCAAATCTATATATTTATATATATATATATTTATTTTATATATATATATATATGTATTAGGGGTGTAACGGTACGTGTATTTGTATTCAACCGTTTTGGTACGGGGGTTTCGGTCCGGTTCGGAGGTGTATCAAACAAGTTTGTAATCTAAAGTCTTAACAAGCTGCTCTGGTTTCTGCCTCTGTCTGAGCACCCAGCATTGTTCCACCCACACAACCATCTGATTGGTTACATACAAAGCCAATCAGCAGTGCGTATTCAGAACGCATGTAGTCAATGCTTCAGCGTCGAGCAGATATGTGTTTAGCATGTGAGCAGCGCACAGCGTACTCTCCCCAAATTATAAAGAACACTTCCAAGGCACAACTACTAAAAACATCACTATGAGCCCGTTGACCTTCTGGAAACTTAAACTGCAGCTCAGCTTGCTCGCAGTTCTGGCTTGAGGTGAAGGCTAATTAGCTTTTAGCGTAATGTTAGCTCATTTTGCTGTGTGTGCGCCTGTGCGTGTGTGTTAGGAGCAGCAAAGCCCTGTCTGTCTGTTATTTCACATGAACTAACATGAACTCCATGGTGTTCAGGGATGAATAGTCTCTCCTATTGCTGTTGTACTATTTTTTTCAGCAATAGTTACATTAATCATTAGTAAGGTAGCAGCCTAGTTTTGAATGGCAGGGTCCCTGCTATCACATCTTGACAAAAATATAATATTTACATAATAAAAGTCAACTACAGGCTTCCCAAATGCTGTAATAAATTAAGCATGATGAGTTGACTTGAAACTGTTTAATGTTGCACTTTTTATACGTAGAAGAAAGGTTTTGTCATTTTATTTAATCAAAGCAACAACTTGAGGCAGTTTAATGTGGATTAACGTGGGCAGAATTATTATAGTGTTCCCAATTTTAAAAGGATATAGCCATTGTTTACAAATTTGGTAAATAAATAACCCAAAAATTTATATTTTGTTGTTTTCTTACTGTACCGAAAATGAACCGAACCGTGACCTCTAAACCGAGGTACGTACCGAACCGAAATTTTTATATAACGTTACACCCCTTATATATATATGTATATATGTGTGTATATATATATATATATATATATATATATATATATATAAATCAATTTGGTATTTTTTTATAAATGATGGTAACATAAAAAAATTTGTCAACATTATGTTCCAAACAGAATGTTTTCCACATACATTTTTGAAAGTAAAACCTATATTTTATTATTGGCTTAATGGTTTAAAATGAATAATTAAATCTTGGAAAATTATTCAAAGTACAAAAGCCCTTAAATTGATATCTTTATTGGAGACATGTATAGTGGTTTGAATTAGCCTTTTTTGGGTCATTTTGAATTGTTTATCTTATCCTGTTTTTTATTATTTATTATTTTTATATTCTCTTTGTAATTGCTTAAATTTTCTTTCCATCCCATATTTTGTGAAAGGCAGTATTTGCTCAACTTGATGGATGTTTGACATTGTTGAGATATGTTTAAACACCCTTGTTTTTTTTTGTGTACACTGAGAATATATGTTTGTATGTACATTGTTCAATAAAAAAATTAAATAAAATACAATTCATCTCTCATGATCCATGGTCCGGATCATGTTTGGTTTGGTAATGTTCTGTTGGTTTTGGACTTCTTTAGTTCCTGCTTGCACTTCCTTGTTTGTTTTGTCACTATGGTTACTTATGATTTTCACCTGCCTCTGTTTGTTGGCACACACCTGTGTCTAATCAGGAGACACTATTTAAGCCTGCCTGTTTTCTCACTCGTCCTGGCTTCCTTGTTTGCGGTAAGCAACAGTCACGTTTATGGTCTTGTTCTGGACTCTGTGCTAAGTTGTTGCCTTAGCTTCCTGTGCGTTCGGCACGCTTTTCTTTTGTTTGTCTCTGTCAGTTTGATACGGTGTATTATTTATTAGATAATTTCCTACCTTTTATGTGTTTGCGTTGAAGGAACGATCCCTCGTAAAGATGTGTCCCCCACGTGACATTATTGAAGTGTGCATGCAAGTGTTGTCAAGGCATTGGGGCCACATTGAGGCCACATTGGGGCCACATTGAGGCCACATTGGGGCCACATTGAGGCCACATTGGGGCCACATTGGGGCCACATTGAGGCCACATTGGGGCCACATTGGGGCCACATTGGGGCCACATTGGGGCCACATTGAGGCCACATTGAGGCCACATTGGGGCCACATTGGGGCCACATTGTGGCCACATTGGGGCCACATTGAGGCCACATTGAGGCCACATTGGGGCCACATTGAGGCCACATTGGGGCCACATTGAGACCACGTTGGGGCCACGTTGAGGCCACGTTGAGGCCACGTTGAGGCCACGTTGGGGCCACATTGGGGCCACATTGAGACCACATTGAGGCCACATTGGGGCCACATTGGGGCCACATTGAGGCCACATTGAGGCCACATTGAGGCCACATTGGGGCCACATTGAGGCCACATTGGGGCCACATTGGGGCCACATTGGGGCCACATTGGGGCCACATTGGGGCCTGCGTACGTTTACACTGGAGTGTGATAAAAATCACATTTTACTTGCAGTATGAACAGTTAAAAAAAATCAGATAAAAAAAAACCTCACATTTGGGCCACTTTGGCCTGCAGTGCAAACGTAGTCTGGGACATTTTGAAATGAGAGAAGATCCTTTGAAATGTTTACAGCCAATGAATGAAGTGGACAGTGTGTCACATGGTGATCCAGTCAGACTTCACCCGTCAATACTCTCTCTGATATTCACATTGAAAGAGGCGCCCCGTGCTAAGTGTGCTGATGTATTGATGCCTTGCAGAGCCTCGGAAGGACTCCAGTCCAGTACCTCGGCCCCGCGTGAGGGGGAGGAGATCCTTTCCCATTGTGCGAAGCCATCGGCACGAGACGGCGGCACGGAAACCGTGCAGGAACGCCAGGACGTCCCTGAAGGTACACGCCGTGACACGCAAGTATTGCAGATGAAGGCTAGGACAGCAGAGACTCACATTAAACCCAAGCTGGCTTTGGGATTCTGCTCCATTCCAATCTTGGATTGGATTGTTAAACTGCCAGGTTTACATCCGCCGCAGTGATATTGGCACCTGTATCGCATTAGAGGCGCACGTGGCGGCTGCTAAACGTGATGAAAAGTGGCAACGGCGCCTCATTACTTAGTTTCATCTCACACTTCATTGATTTCTACCGAGGAAGGAGGCGATGGGTTCTATAAGCAGCGTGTTCTGTCACTTAAACAACACACACACACACACACACACACACACACACACACACACACACACACACACACACACATTCTTGTATTTCTTGCCTTTTTAAGACCTCTGAAAAATGCCTCCCTCTTTAGGAGCAGCCTTTCTAGATATATAAAGTTGTGCATTTACAACATGAATAATATATACATACTATGCAAATATAAAAAGGCTTGTGAAAAATGAGTAGGAATTTCATGAGAAAAATGTCACAATTTCACAAGAAAAACTCAGTATTATAATAAAAGTCCTCATTTTACTCAACGCAAGTCAAAAGTTTACAAGAAAAACTGAACATTTGTGCAATATAATGATAGAAGTTGGAATTTTACTCAATAACAGTCGCAATATTACAAGAAAAGCTTAACATTCATGCAATTTTTTGAAGAGTCGTAATTTTACTCGACAAAAGTCACAATTTTATAAAAAACTTCAAAATTTTTGCAATATTATAATAATCAGAATTTCACATGGCTGCGATGAGGTGGCGACTTGTCCAGGGTGTACCCCACCTTCCGCACGATTGTAGCTGAGATCATCACCGGGGCCCCCCGAGACCCCGAAGGTAGAAAATGGATGGATGGATGGAATTTGACATGGCAAAAATATGACACTATTTTACAAGAACAACAAAAAAATTGGCAGTATTCTGATAAAAGTCTGAATTTTATATGACAAAAGTCACTATTTGGCATTGATAGTAATAAATCATAATTTTACATGGAAAAAGTAATGATTTTATGAGAATATATTACAGAAAGAGAAATACGAGAAAATGTTCCCAATTTATAAGAAAAAAGTCGACATATTGTGAGAAAAAGACTACTTTTATTTTTGATTGTATTTTGAATTTTTTGTTTGCAATTGGTTTTTAATCTTCATTATTTACTTCAAGTTATTACAGTATTTTTCTATTTACATATTTTTTATTTGTTAAATTTTTTTAATTGATTTTGGCCAAAGCGGGTGCATTTCAATTTCTTACACGCACTTGTTATGTCATATGTTGACCAGAGGGGGAGCACTTTTAAAAGCGACACATGGTCAATTTGAAAAATCCCTCTTTTCTGGGACCACCCTCATGTTGATGGATGTCACCAGCAGGGGTGCAAATGACACATTGTCTATTATTGCACCTCCTCATATGGAAGATACTTTTCCTTCTTCATTTCCCCAGAAGGGTAGAAACACAAGAACACACACACACACACACACACATATTCTTGTATTTCTTGCCTTTTTAAGACCTCTGAAAAATGCCTCCCTCTTCAGGAGCAGCCTTTCTAGATATATAAAGTTGTGTATTTACAACATGAATAATATATACATACTATGCAAATATAAAAAGGCTTGTTGTGAAAAATGAGTAGGAATTTCAAGGGGAAAAATGTCACAATTTCACAAGAAAAACTCAGTGTTATAATAAAAGTCCTCATTTTACTCAACGCAAGTCAAAAGTTTACAAGAAAAACTGAACATTTGTGCAATATTATGATAAAAGTTGGAATTTTACTCAATAACAGTCGCAATTTTACAAGAAAAGCTTAACATTTCGGCAATTTTTTGAAGAGTCGTAATTTTACTCGACAAAAGTCACAATTTTATAAGAAACTTCAAAATTTTTGCAATATTATAATAATCAGAATTTCACATGGCTGCGATGAGGTGGCGACTTATCCAGGGTGTACCCCGCCTTCCGCACGATTGTAGCTGAGATAATCACCAGGGCCCCCCGTGACCCCAAAGGGAATAAGCGGTAGAAAATGGATGGATGGATGGAATTTGACATGGCAAAAATATGACACTATTTTACAAGAACAACAAAAGAATTGGCAATATTCTGATAAAAGTCTGAATTTTATAAGACAAAAGTCACTATTTGGCATTGATAGTAATAAGTCATACATTTACTTGGAAAAAGTAATGATTTTATGAGAAAATATTACAGAAACAGAAAGAATACGAGGAAATTGTTCCCAATTTTATAAGAAAAAAGTCGACACATTGTGAGAAAAAGACTGCTTTTATTTTTGATTGTATTTTGAATTTTTTGTTTGTAATTGTTTTTTAATCTTCATTATTTACTTTATTACAGTATGTGTCTATATACATATTTTTTTATTTGTTAATTTTTTTTAATTGACTTTGGCCAAAGGGGGCGCATTTCAGTTTCTTACATGCACTTGTTATGTCATATGTTGACCAGAGGGGGAGCACTTTTAAAAGCGACACACAGTCAATTTGAAAAATCCCTCTTTTCTGGGACCACCCTCATGTTGATGGATGTCACCAGCAGGGGTGCAAATGACACATTGTCTATTATTACACCTCCTCATATGGAAGATACATTTCCTTCTTCATGTCTCTAGAAGGGTAGAAATACAAGAACACACACACACATCTCATTCCTACACAGAGACATGACCTGCGCCTTATTAAGGCAGGATGAAGATCAATAGGAAACTATTTGTATGCAGGACAAATGCTTGTGGATTTTAAGTCAGGCAGCACGAGTGGCCTCCTAGTCTGGAGGAGGCAAGGACAGGAGCGCCTTAAAAATATCTGCATTGACGTGTGTGTGTGTGTGTGTGTGTGTGTGTGTGTGTGTGTGTGTGTGTGTGTGTGTGTGTGTGTGTGTGTGTGTGTGTGTGTGTGTGTGTGTGTGTGTGTGTGTGTGTGTGTGTGTGTGTGTGTGTGTGTGTGTGTGTGTGTGTGTGTGTGTGTGTGTGTGTGTGTGAGATGTTGTTTTAGGCTGCTGTGATCACCGTCTGTGGCAAATTGTCACAACAAGACTACTAACATGCGTGCACAAACTGTTCCTTTTTAGTTGATCATGTTGCTGAATGCAGCTGAGAGGCTCCAGCACCCCCCCGCCACCCCATAAGGGACAAGCGGTAGAAAATGGATGGATGTTGTCATCATTGTTATATTGTTTTTATTTCATTCTATTTTCTGTAAATTACAGACTATAAGCCGCTTTGAACCCTGCGGCTAATAAAACGGTGCAGCAAATTTGTGGATTCCTCGTGGCCATTATGCAAATGTTTTGTTTACTGAACACAAGCAGAGACATTGAAAAGGTGTGTTTATTGGACGAGTTCGCTCAGTTGCAGTGTTTTGAACCGGAAGTACAAGTGCCAGTTTGTCTACTCATCGTCCGTAGCGTTTCCATTAATTGATTGGGATTGATTGAGACTTTTATTAGTAGATTGCACAGTACAGTACATATTGCCTACAATTGACCACTAAATGCTAACACCCTAATAAGTTTTTCAACTTGTTTGATTCAGCATCCACGTTAATCAATTCATGGTAAAACTCGTATGGATTCTTCATTCAATACTCCAAGCAGAGTTTGTACATTTTACAATACAACTAAAACTATTTCTAACTAGTGTTTTCATGCATATTTGTACGTGCTATCGTTTTGTAATGACACTAGCGCCGTTAGCATTAGCTAATATGCTATTCTTTTTCAGTTTATTATGTTGTCGTCATTGTTATATTATTTTTATTTTATTCTATTTACTTTAAATTATAGACTATAAGGCGCTTTGAACCCTGCGGCTTATAAAACGGTGCCGCAAATTTATGGATTCCTGTTCGCTAACGGCCATAATGCAAATGTTTTTTTCCTGAACGAAAGCAGAGACATTGAACAGGTGTGTTATTGGACGAGTTCGCTCACTGCAGGTGCAGTGCTTTTAAACCGGAAGTACAAGTGACATTCATGTCTACTCATCCAATCAACATTTGTCAGTTTTACAATACAACTAAAACTATTGCTGAAAAAAAAATCACTAACCAGAGTTTTCATGCATATTTGTACGTGCTATCATAGTGTAATGACACCAGCGTTAGCATTAGCTAGTATGCTAAAGTTTAGAAGTGTCTCTTACTATTATTAACTTACATTGGCATTTTTTTTGTATTCTGTTTCACAAACTCCTCAGTAAATTCACCAAACGTCACCGTGGAGTTCTTGAGTTTGTTTAGCTGATTGGAAAGCTAGCTTGTGCAGCTAGTTGGTCCATGACCATGCCTTCTGTTTTGTTTGATTAACCGTTTTACTGCCCTGTTACAGATGCAGTTTGGAAACAATTAAGGAATGTAAATAAACATTTACATTTTTCTGCGGTAAAAAATGTATTTCACAACATATAATATATCTGCGACTTTGATGCGGCTAATATATGGAAAATACTTTTTCTTCTCAAATTTAGTGGGTGCGGCTTGTATTGTCCGAAAAATATGGTTGTAGTTAATTAGCTGGATTAAAAAACACTACAAAAGTTATTATTCCAGCACCTTTGTGGCTTCGTGGCTAAACATAATATGAATTTTAAGAAAAGGAAAATAATATTTTGTGATGATAAAAATACTGATGTAATTATAGTAGTATCGACTCGATACGCTCTTGTACTTGGTATCATTACAGTGGATGTCAGGTGTAGATCCATCCATTTGTTTACATTGTGACGCCGGTGAGCTATTGTGTCCTCCTACGGTTGTAGTGAAGCATGTTTAGCTATTCCTTGTCCTCCAGTGATCATGGTACATGTAAGAAACATACTTTATTTGCCGCCATGGAGACGAGGATTAGTGATTTAGAATTAGCTAAAACGGATGGATGTTAGCTGCTAGCTAGTCAGCCATGTCTTAAAGCAGCTCTTCCTGAGGGTGTTTCAGTGTTCACCTTCATCTGGACTTTTTACACCGAAATTACAAATAACATTCTCCCTTTTCTGTCTACATGTAAGTAGTGTGTGTGTGTGTGTGTGTGTGTGCTGCCCAACATGCTCCTCTGATCGTAAAACCAGCAAAGTCATGACAAGACGACGACGTGCCGTCATGCCCGTTAAAAAAAAAATCAATAAATAAATAAAAGACAATGACACTTTTCAAAAACAGAGCATCGTACCGTTTTTGATTCATTATTACGGCGATACTATACTAGTACCGGTATACTGTACCACCCTAGTTTGTTAGCAACATAACTCGACCAGTTCTGGACAGATTTAATGTCAGAGTACCAACACACTTCACTTTTGGCTTCATGCCCGCCTTGCCAAAACTTTTATTAGTAGATTGCACAGTACAGTACATATTCTGTACAACTGACCACTAAATGGTAACACCCCAATAAGTTTTTCAACTTGTTTAAATCGGGGTCCTCGTTAATCAATTGATGGTAAGTCGGGGTCCACGTAGATGCCACCAAGATCGAGCTGGAGGATGTCGTGCGGGATACATGGTGGTCGTCTACGACCACGTTCTAGTTCCTTCAGCCAGCACAAATAACAGTTTGGAATAAAAGGTGGTATGGCAGGTGCATCATTTATCTACACAGATTGAAGGTTTCCAAAAACACAACCCCAGGAAGGACGATTAAAGCGCTTTGGTTTGTTGCCACGGCGTCACCAGGGAACTTTCCACCACTTCCTGCTGGTTTGGAACAATGACTTGTTTTGATGCCTGTTTTCCCGACGACTACCAAGTAGGACAGGATGGCCGCCCCCCCCCAGCGCCAACGTGAGCGCCATTGTGTGCCACGGTCTTCACGCCGCCAGTAACCGCTGCTTTGAAGAGGCTTTTCCCAAGATGCTTTGCAGATAGCCCAAATCCAGTTGTTATCCTCACAATGCACAGGAACAGGAAAGAGACACTGAGAACATTTGTGGAGCTAATCCTCTTTTGTGGAAAAACATTTTTTTTTTCTCCATCCGCCTCCTGGACGGCTGCAAAGGGATTTTTTAAGCATTTTTTTTTTAAATCTGTGGAATAATCCCAGACTGAATACACTTTTCTAATCAGATTAATTGAAAAGAGTGATTGCTGCTGTTTGGGTTTAAGCAGACAAACGGCAGTTTAAAGCCGAATCAATAAAGCTTCCTGTGCTAAATTGGGCTCTTTTAGTGATGGATGCTGCGATGATAGCAGGCCTTGCAGAGTGTGAGCAGGTGGATGTCATCCTGCTGTCAGGGGGAAGTCTACACCTGATGATATGCCACTTGTGGTCACCACATTAGGTACACCCGGGCTTTACCTGCAACGTCTGCATTTGCAAAGGCCTCATCTGTGCAGCCCTTCTTTTTTAAAACTACAACCGCTGATCAAAGTGCGGAGCAGAATGAAAAAGTAAAAGATAAAAAAGGGAAAACACATTTGAAAAATCACAGAAAACAAAAGTGTTTAACAAATCAGGTAAAATCAAGCAATAAACTAAATAAAACATCATGAGATATGATAGATAATATTACACAGCTTTATTCAACACTTGGGTTTATTGTATATATGTACCCCGCCTTCCGCCCGATTGTAGCTGAGATAGGCACCAGCGCCCCCCGCTACCCCAAAGGGAATAAGCAGTAGAAAATGGATGGATGGATGGGAAGTATGTGAAAAAACACAGATAACAAAAGTGTTTAACAAATCAAGTAAAATCAAGCAATAAACTAAATAAAACCTCATGAGATATGAGAAATAATATTACACAGCTTTATTCAACACTTGGGTTTATTGTATACATGTACCCCGCCTTCCGCCCGATTGTAGCTGAGATAGGCACCAGCGCCCCCCGCTACCCCAAAGGGAATAAGCGGTAGAAAATGGATGGATGGATGGGATGTATGTGGATATATATACATATATATATATATATATATATATGTATATATATTTTGCATATGTGTATGTATATATATGTATGTGTGTGTGTATATATGTGTATGTGTTTTTGTTCTTACTATACTGTCACACATTGTTAGTCGGGTTGCAAATTACTCTAACTCCCATAAGGCTTTTTTATTGTTGAATAATACAATTTAAAAAATGTTTTCATATACTTACTTGATGGGTAAATGTACAATAAATTAATCAAATGGTATGTATTCTTTCCCAATATGTTTTTAATATATATATATATATATATGTGTATATATATATATATATACACATTATTTACATTATTTTTATGAATTTGTTCATTTATTACTATTTAAAAAAATAATCATTCAATCATATATACGACAACACTAGTTATCTCAATCAACAAATAATTAAACAAATAAATCGCAACATTACAATTAAATTCATGCAATCCACAGAACCTTTTTTCAATTTCATTTAATTTACATTTAACACATTTTTACTACAATTTAATTTTTTTGTATTTTTCTTTTGTACTTTCGATCCATGGATATACTCTATAAATGATCTCGATGTTGTGTCCATAAGTGTTCACCATTTAAAATGTGTGTTTTAATTTTAGTTAAAAAAAAAAAAATCCTCTGTAAATTTACCATCAATAATCACGTTATGTATTTTTTTCCATACATTTTTAAACATATAAATAATACAGAAATAATAATCCATCCATCCATCCATTTTTTACCGCTTATTCCCTTTTAGGGTGGGAGGGGGCGCTGGTGTCTATCTCAGCTACAATCGGGCAGAAGGCGGCGTACACCCTGGACAAGTCGCCACCTCATCGCAGAGCCAGAAATTATAATAACATTAAATAATACTAACTAATAATAATATATTATGATACCAAAAAATACAATCATAAATGTTAAAGATGCGCTAAAAACATCAAATTAAACAGAAGAAAATTGCAAACATTCTGAGACTGAAACAACTCTGCTGGCTGCAGACAAGACTTCAAGACTCAAATCTACACAATTTCTAAGAATCCTTTTTTATTTTACTTACATGGTTTATCATAGTTTTTTCTATTTGTCTTGGATCCGCTTGAACTGAACTCTCGCGGCTGTGTTGGAGCCACTATGGATTGAACTTTCACAGTATCATGTTAGACCCGCTCGACATCCATTGCTTTCGGTCCCCTAGAGGGGGGGGGGGGGCTGCCCACATCTGAGGTCCTCTCCAAGGTTTCTCATAGTCAGCATTGTCACTGGCATCCCACTGGATGTGAATTCTCCCTGCCCACTGGGTTTGAGTTTTCCTTGCCCTTTTTGTGGGTTCTTCCGAGGATGTTGTAGTCGTAATGATTTGTGCAGTCCTTTGAGACATTTGTGATTTGGGGCTATATAAATAAACATTGATTGATTGATTGATATTTCATTTTTTTTTATTTTAAATCCACAGAATCTTTTTCTTACATTTTATTTACATTTCTGAATTGTTTATTATTATTATTGTATTAATACATTTTGCATTTTTAAACATTTTTTAAATCCCCAAACTTTTTTTATACATTTTAATTACATTTTTGAATTATTTATTTTAAATCATAATTTTTTGTATCTTTAATTTTAAATCCACAGAATCTTTTTTTCCTTTTTTTATATTTTTGAATACTTATTGTTTATTGATCTTTTTAAAATATTATTTTTAGTATTTCCTTTATTTTAAATCCACGGAATGTTTTAGTACAGTTTATTTGCATTATTTTAATTGTTTATTTTATTTTTTTTGTTAATACTTTGTGGATTTTTTAAAATATATTTTAAATCCCCAGAATTCTTTTTACATTTCAATTAAACTTTTTAATTGATTCTTATTTATCCTAAATAATATTTTTTGTACTTTTTATTGTAAATCCACAGAATCCTTTTTTTACATTTATATTTACATGTTTTAATTGTTTATTGATTTATTTTTTCCGTCTTATTTTGTGTATTTCCTTTATTTCAAATCCCCATCATTTTTTTCACATTTTATTTACATTTTTCCATTGTTTATTATATATTTAACATCATAATTTTTGGTATTTTTTATTTTAAATGTACAGAATCCTTAACAATCAATGCATATACTGTGCAGGTGATCCCGATGTTTATAAGTGTAAACATCATAAGAAGTTGATGGACAATGTGCACAGGAGGTTTAAGGAAGTAGACATTATTTCAGTATTTTAACACTCCTGCTGCGTCTCCCAACAGCATCGAATGAAAGCGAAACTAACTCCAGGACTGAAGACTCCTCAGAGGTCATCTATGATGATGTTCCCTGTGAGGAGGCCCGCTCCCCTGATGATGGTGAGTGGAACACAAACACAGTAAAACCCCATGTGGGGTGTGTATTTGTTGTTATATATTTGTTGTGTGTGTGTGTGTGTGTGGAGCAGACACACTGTATGAGGACGTGCAGAGGGACAGTGGACATCCTGTTGCAGGCAACGGGTGGAGCTCCAGCGAGTTTGAAAGCTACGACGAGCAGTCCGATGGCGAGAGCAAAGCGCCGACACGCAGCAAGGTAGCAACTCTGCCGAGGAGGCCATTTTGGTTTTGGCGCTCTTACTTGCGTGGAACTTTTACCCCTGAAGCGTACGTTTCGTAATCCGAACAAACATCACACCTCCTTTAATTAGTATCCGTGGCCTATTTTTACACTTGTATTGGTCGTTAGCAGTATAAATATTCGAGGCTGGAACTGACTAATTATGTCATGTACTTTGAACATTTCTTTTCAAAATCGACCAGAATCCCTGGAACAGTTTGCCTTCCATTTTGGAGGTTTCGCAATATCAATATAAACAAACATAAATCAAGTGTTTTTAAAGCTAAATTAGTCATCTGGATAATATTTCAATGACAGTCCCCAATCGGGCTGTGGATGCAAGTTCTATGGTTAACTACACTCCTCCATAAAACAGACAAACAACTCTGAGAAATGTCTATATTACTTAAAAGAAAATTGGTTTTGTTTGATACATTTCTACCCAAACGTTTAATAAAGTGGTTGGACAGGACAGATTTAAAATGCATAAATAAAAAAATCAATTTCTGATTTTTTTTATGGATTAATATTCATTACAAATAAGAATTCCACTGAATTATTATTATTATTTTTTGACACCCTTAGTCCTCAATAGGGTTTAGCATAATATAACATTAATTCAAGGGTGTCCAAACTTCCGTGTTCAATTTTGGCCGGCGAGACATCATAGGTTTAATAAGTAATCTAGAGATTTCAATCCATTTTAAAAGTGAATTACAAGCTACTTTGCCGCTATCATGTAAATAACATGAGTAATTCAGTTCTATGCCCACCTATCATGCTTTGAATTATGATATGCAAACAACCTTCCCTAGTCATGGTGCAAACAAAAATACATCTAACCACTGGAGATGGTCACACATAACACAATATCATACAATTTGTGGATATTATAAAAAAACCTCCATGCACCATGTACAACTTCATAATCACACACATTTAAATCCGTTACAAAGTACGGTGGAAAAAATACAAAACACTCTTCAATACTTATTCATGTTTGGTACATTTTAGCTGCTTGATATTTCTGACTGATTACAAAACTTTAACGGAAGTATACAAGTTGGACTGTTAATATCCAATCATAATAATTATTAGTTATATATCCATTATAATAATATAATATGTGTACATGTATGTATGTATGTACATGTGATCAGTCCAATGCAGCCTCCAGGACAAAAAGTTTGGACACAATTGCATTAATTGACTAAAAACTAACAATTGGGAATGAATTGTGTCAAACATGAAGTGCAATACTACTATTATTACTACTACTACTACTACTACTAATACTACTAATGTTGTGTTATGGCAGTGTCTGCTGTCTCCTGCATGCGCGCACTGCACCCTTGGTCCACTTGATGGCGCTGTGGGCCCACTCCTTGCAGTGTGGCAGCGGCGGCGGCGGCGTCACGCCTGCCCGGGCGCGCCACAATAATATGAGTCCTCCGCCCGAGCCGCGGCTTAATAGCCATCTTTTACACGTCCGCACGTGCGCCGCCGCGTGTTCTGTTCTTCAAGGCGAGCTCAATCGATGCGCAGCAAGAAAAGAGGGAAACAAAAGGGGGTGATGTATGAGCGGCTCAGGTAATTACAGCGAGCGGGGAAAACTCCCCTGCCGTCGTCTGGAGCCAGTGAGCAGAGAGGAGAATTTAAGAAGTCATTACTGAGGAAGTTGTAACTATTTTTTTGGCCGGTGCAGCCTTACTTCCCAAACACATTGCTTTTAATTAGTTTCAGCCAATTAACTTTTTCCTTTGCCAAGCGCGTTTAGCGCCCAAATCGCAGGTTTGCTTTGTGGTGACCTTTGAGCGAGCGCCCGCCGGCCTCATAAATCAAACACCCGCCCCAAATAACCGCTTGACTCTTCCACTCGCTGCTCTTGTGATTATTTCCTGCGTCCGGCTTCTTGTTTGTGGCGCTTTCATCCTTTGTCCCCTCCCCCTTTTCTTTCCCACCTGTCCTCCACCTCCTTGCGCTGGCTCCGCCTCCTCCCCCCCCTTCCCTCCCGACACCTGTAGCTCTCTCCTGAAGTGCGGCGGCTGAGGGAACGCTGTGCCAAGACCAAGCGTGAGCTGGCCATGAAGCTGTCTGGCAAGCACCACTATGACATCAAGGTATCTCGCCGGAAGAGCAAAATATCTTTTGAAAAGTGTTTACAACTGTCAACGTCAGGCTCGGCTTCCATTTTCACCCTTGCGAGCTTGAATTGTCCAACCTCAACCAACAAATTCTGCAGTTTTGAAGGCTGATATGACTCCTAACCAACAGGGGGCAGTGTGCTGTAAGTGTGTAGCATGTAAACAAGGTGTGCAAGCCATGCCGCGCACAAAATACAATCCAACCCCAACTGTAAAGAAAAATTTAAGAGGTAATTCCTTTAGAGGCCACACCTGCTGCCAATCAGCATAGGTCTATTCATGTTTTCACTCGAGCACTCCTCAGTGCTCCGTGATACTGTCGGGAAACCGCATGACTGCCGTTTTGTTACAAGAACCAGGAGAGGTGAGAGCAGGTAAGATGACTTTAATACTCATCAAAAAACAGAAAATAAAGCAGTCTAGCAAAATTGTTCCAAACATAGATTTATCATCGAGCTCTGAGGAGTGCTGGAGTGAACATAAATAAACAAATGTTGATTGGCAGCAGGTGTGGACCGACTGCCAATCAACGGCAAGTGAGGGGAAACAGCTCTCCGCGGAACAAACAGGAAATATTACAAAATAAGAGCATTGACGGGAAGTAAATACAAAAACCAGGAAAGAAACAGAAATGAAGTGAGGGATGGACACACAGGTGCAGACACACAAGGTAGACTGCAATCCTTTCACAGGAGCTCTAAACTCATTTCATGTAAGAAGGCTTTGAAGTTGAAGACTGGATTGTAGTTAATTCCAAGCCTTCGCTGCTTTCTTGCTCACTTCACCTCTTACTTTGGGGACCACAAGTTGCAGAACATTCATAGAACCCAGACCAGGACTTCTGTGTTTCTTTGTTAAAAGACTGGCTAGATAAGATGGAGTGATACCCGGAGTGGTTTTGCAGATGAACACACATCAGTGATGGAGGGGTGGAGCACATAAAGATGTTGGAGGAAACGTAGCGACATGATGTTCTAATGTTGTGCTTAATTTAGCAGCAGTAAAAATCCAGGGGTTTAATGACGTGTGTACAAGAAGAGCAACATTTGCATTTGAAATTATGCAAAATCGTGTGAAACTTGGTATAAATACGGCGTTTCTCTACCTCACAATAACAGCTGATGGATGCAATACTTTGTAAGCTTTCCTGGGGAGATATTGTCAACATTTAAATACAACTCATTCTGGAATTAAACATTTTTCCAGCTGGCTGACATCATTACTTCCTGGCTGTGAGAGAAAGTAGGAGAATGTGTGAGCTGCTGCCTTCTCTTCTTTACTTATGCAACAAGTAGAGATGTCAGATAATGGCTTTTTTGCTGATATTCCGATATTGTCCAACTCTTAATTACCGATTCCAATATCAACCGATACATACAGTCGTGGAATTAACTCATTAGGTCTAATTTTGTGGTGATGCCCCGCTGGATGCTTTCAACAATGTAAGAAGGTTTTCCAAAATAAATCAACTCAAGTTACGGAAAAAAATGCCAACATGACACTGCCATGTTTATTATTGAAGTCACAAAGTTTTTAACATGCCTCAAAACAGCAGCTTGGAATTAGGACATGCTCTCCCTGAGAGAGCATGAGGAGTTTTTGGGGGGCGGAGTGGTGTTGAGGTGAGGGAGGGGGGCCTGTATATTGTAGCGTCCCGGAAGAGTTAGTGCTGCAAGGGGTTGTGGGTATTTGTTGTTGTGTTTATGTTTTGTTACTTAGGGGATGTTCTCCCGAAATGTGTTTGTCATTCTCGTTTGGTGTGGGTTCACAGTGTGGCGAACATTTGTAACAGTGTTGGTGTTGTTTATACGGCCACCCTCAGTGTGACCTGTATGGACGTTGACCAAGTATGCTTGCATTCACTTGTGTGTGTGAAAAGCCGTAGATATTATGTGACTGGGCCGGCACGCAAAGGCAGTACCTTTAAGGTTTATTGGCGCTCTGTACTTCTCTCTACGTCCGTGTACACAGCCGCGTTTTAAAAAGTCATACATTCTACTTTTTGAAACAGATACAGATAATTTCCAACATTACATTTTAAGGCATTTATCGGCTGATGATATTGTCAGTCTTATATTATCGGACATCTCCAGTTGTGAACGTTCAAATAGAACTCAATCTGGAATTAGACATTTTTCAAGATGGCTGACATAATTTCTTCCTGGCTGTGAAAGAAAGTAGGAGAATGTGTGAGCTGCTGCCTGCTCTTCTTTACTTATATAACAAGTCTTTCAACTTTTTTTGGCCAAGCTTGTCCAACATGAGAAAATTGACTGTGTTCTCATTGTTTAAGGCAGTGGTTCTCAAACTTTTTTTGTCATCCCCCACTTTGGACAAGGGGGAGTTTTCAAGCCACAACAGAACGCTAATGCCAAGCTTAACATTTTCAAATGTATTGAACATCAAGTAACATTCGAGTCAGGGTTTCCCACACATTCATTTAGTTGTGGCGGCTCGCCATGAAAGAATTACGGCCGCCACAAATAAAAAATAATTTTTTTTTGCGGCTTTTGACTTGCTTGACCGCTCATAAAAGGAATGGGACTCTGTCTGTGAATGGAGCTTGTAGTTACATATGATATAAATATGTAAATATGATACAAATATGTACATAAAGTGTTGTAATTATATTCCAACTCCGCGTTCTTCTTGGTCATTGCCGCCGCAAGAATATAATAATAAAAAAATGTTTTTAAGTGAAATTCCCTCCCGTTCCTCGCGCCCCACCTGTCATGTCTCTGTTCCCCACAGGTGGGGGCCGCCCCACACTTTGAGAAACGCTGGTTTAAGGCAAGACAAGAAAGAACATTTCAGTGTCTTTGCTTGTGTTTGATGACAACTATTTGCATCATGGCCGCCAGCGAAAAAGAACCTATAAATTAGCCGCAGGGTTCAAGCGTAGGGAAAAAAGTAGTGGCTTATAGTCCTGAGTTTAGGGAATATATTTGATCTGCTAATGTAGTTCCGTTGTAGTTGGGGTGAATAAAAAAAGGCAGAATGCCGAATATCGGCGCCGATATTGTGTGGATGAGTAATAAATCAGATGTACAGTAACACGCACGCAATGTTTATGTTTGATTCCCTAACACGGCAAGGAGTGACCTGCTTTGCATGTAAAAAAATACGCTAAGTGATGTGCGTCTGGGTCTATTCTGGGTCTGGTTGCCAGGCTCCGGGTCCACTTTGAGGACGGCAGAATCCCCCCCGCAGTGTTGCTTACACGGCCCCCGCTAACCCGCCATCCACGCTCCGTGTGTCGTCCCACCCGGGATTCCCACTGAGTCGTCTCCGGGCCGTCAAGCCTCCGATATATGATGCTTCTCCCCCCCCCCCCCCCCCCCCCCAACAACCAGGTGCAGCAGCTCATGAAGGCGGCGAGAAGCGGAACCAAGGATGGGCTGGAGAAGACCAGAATAGCCGTCATGCGTAAAGTTTCCTTCCTCCAGCGGAAAGACACCATCGGTAATTTATTTCTCCGTTTATTTCTCCAACTTTTTACTTTCCTCTGCACCTGCGTGCCAAAGTCAACAATTCCCTGCCAGAGAGAGCACAGCGCCAACGTGGTTTTTGATCCCTATCCAATTCCATTTGGCTTATTTATGTGGCAACGAGCTCTCCAAACAACCTTTCATGTGAAGCAGCTTTGGCTTTTTAAGAGGAATTTAATGAAGGGTGTCCAAAGTGTGGTCCGGGGGCCATTTGCTGCACATTATAAAAATACTATTAAAATAGTGGAATTAAACGGTAAACAGGTGAAAAGCAACGGGAATTAGTTGCAATGTTGACTTTAAGAACTCAAAGCTGCCAGGCAAAACTGCCATTGTTTAAAAAAATAATAATGCATCAAAATCAATGATGTTATGAATTATTGACCTGTTAGAAGCGTCAATTACTTAACATCAAATATTCCACTTTGACATTTTTCGGGGGGAAATATTGCATATTTTGTGTTTGCCATAAAAAAGGTCATAAAACAAACAAAAAGAAAACATGAAACAATTATCTAAATTTATAATCCACTGATGGATTTTAAGTTGATCAAGAGTCTTAAGAATTTTAATTTTCCTGAAGGAACTCTCCTGAAGAATCAATAAAGTACTATCTATCTATCTATCTATCTATCTATCTATCTATCTATCTATCTATCTATCTATCTATCTATCTATCTATCTATCTATCTATCTATCTATCTATCTATCTATCTATCTATCTATCTATCTATCTATCTAAAGTGTTAAAAGTAAAAAAAAAAATATGTATGACTTGTTTTAACACTTTTGGATCCCTTTTGGATCTCCAAGAATTTTAGTGAAACTTAAAAAAATAATAATAAATCAAATTGATGTTATGAATTATTGATCTATTTAAGGCTGCAATCAAATTAAGGTAACATAACTACACATTTAACCCATGTGAGTATAGTAGATTTAAGCATAAAATAAAATAAACAAATGTAGAAACACACATTTTTACATTGGAGTTCAGGGTGCGCATCGTGCGGTCAATAATTGAGTGCTGCACGGAACTCTATCTAAAAAGATGATGGTCAAGTTGATTTAAGTCTTTGCATCTTACGGTTTTGTTATTTTATTCGTTGAGTGAATGATTTACAACAAAAAAAAAGAAGGAATTGTGCGTTGATACTGCATCAGTCTGCCGCCAGCCACAACCTTCGCAGATTGGAGTAGCGACAGCCAATCCAGGGGGTGCTTGAAGTCAGCTGACACATCATCTTAGTGTCATATGTGACTTGGGTTATGCCTGAATTGCTATTGCGCCATCAAGTGGACACTTTTAGAACAGCAGTTTCTTTAATTAAAAACGCAGCACATTTTTATATTTAGCAAACTCATCCGCTGGCGGGATTAAACCGTACGTTTAGCACCCCTGGTCTGAGAAGATTCAACATTTGCCTTTCAAAATATGGAAAATCTTATGAAAATTGATAAAAAGATGAAAAAAATAAATAATATTTTACATTTTTTTAAGTAGATTAAGAATCATTACACAATCATACAAATTGCGACTCATTAAAAAATAGATATTTTTTGACATTACTACTCTTTACTTGTCACTATCTGACCGAGGATGTCGTCGTGGCTTGTGCAGCCCTTTGAGACACTTGCGATTATGAGCTATACAAATAAACTTTGATTGATTGGATTGATTTTTTTCAATAGTAAATACTGGTATCGAATGTGTATCTGCTGATTAGGGCTGTGAATCTCTGGCTACCACTCGATTGGATTCAATTCTTTGGGGTAACCATTCGATTCAAAATCCATACTTTTGTAATAACATTGAACATCAAACTAGATACACAGCTCTGATACATTTCTATATTACTTAAAATAATACTGGTTCAGTTTGATAACATTCTACCTAAACATTTAATTAAGGACAGGACAGATTTTGGGGGGAAAAAATAGATTTTTTTTTATTCAATTAAGAATCGTTACACAATAAAAACATTTTTTGACCCCCTATTACTACTAACTTGCTATTTTTTGAATACTAAATACTGATATCTGTGCATCTTTGGATGTCTGTAAGTAAATATCGGCTGAAACGTCAAAATGCCAGATGTGGGTGGATCCCTCCTTTTTAGACAACATCCCTACTTCTTACGGTTGACAGCCATCCTTTTGTGTGTGTGTGTAACAGAAGAGGAGGACGACGCCGGCTACCTGGAAGTGGCGGTGTCAGATGCCAAGCACCCTCCCCCGCAGCTGAGCGCCATGCCAGAGGGTCTGAGCAGCCACCAGGTCGGGACTCCAACTTGATGTCGGTGTCCTCCTCTCAGTCACTGGCCGTGTTGTCTTTGCCAGGTTGTCCGCCGCCACGTCCTGGCCTCCGTCATCCAGAGCGAGCGCAGCTACCTGGAGTCCCTGCGCAGGATCCTGCAGGTGAGCCGTGCTGCGCTCGTACATTTCGCCATGCAGCCCGCTGAAAATAATAGAAAGCGCCACCCTACATAGCGACTGACCAGGTGGTCCAAGTTAGAATTGCCGCAAAACACATTTTAAGGTATTCACACTCTACTAAAACGGATAAGACACTCCTTAATTTGTCACGTTTCATGTGTCAGGTACACTGTGAGGAGCGAGGCCATCGCAGCAGGCACAAAACATTAAAACAACGTTGAGAACTTGTTGAATTAGGTCCCGACGTTGAGCAACTCAAACCTAACTTTGAAACAACATTAATTTTTTACGACGTTTAATCAATGTCAGGTTATGACGTGTATTTGACCGTTGAAATTTGGTCATTTCTCAACCAATATTCTACAACACAAATACAACATTGAAACAACATGCTTTTTCACAACCTTTAATCAATGTTGGTTTGATCGTTGAAATTTGATAGTTTTCCTCCCAATATTTCTACAACACAAACATTGAAACATGCTTTTTGACAACGTTTATTCAATGTAAGGTTCTGAGGTTGATTTAACATCGAATTTTGGTCATTTGCTAACAACCAATATTCTCCAACACAAACATAACGTTGAAACAATTTTTTTTTTGGGCGTTTAATCAATGTTGAAATGTGATTATTTCCCAACCAATATTCTACAACACAAATACAACATTGAAACAACGTGCTTTTTGACGACGTTTAATCGATGTCAGCTTGTGACGTTGATTTGACCGTTGAAATTTGGTCATTTTCCAACCAATATTTCTACAACACAAATACAACATTGAAACAACATTTTTTTGGACAACTTTTATTCAATGTTGGGTTCTGAGGTTGATTTAACATTGAATTTTGGTCATTTACCAACAACCAATATTCTACAACACAAATACAACATTGAAACAACCTGCTTTTTCCCAACGTTTAATCAATGTTGGGTTCTGACGTTGGTTTGATCGTTGAAATTTGATAGTTTTCCTCCCAATATTTCTACAACACAAACATTGAAACATGCTTTTTGACAACGTTTATTAAATGTAAGGTTCTGAGGTTGATTTAACATTGAATTTTGGTCATTTGCTAACAACCAATATTCTACAACACAAACATAACGTTGAAACTATTTTTTTTTTTTTTTGGTGTTTAATCAATGTTGAAATTTGCTAATTTCCCAACCAATATTCTACAACACAAATACAACGTGCTTTGTGCCATTTATTCAATGATGGGTTCTGCTCGTTGATTTTACGTTGAATTAGGTATTTTCCCAACCAATATTCTACAACACAAATACAACGTTGAAACAACGTGCTTTTTGACGACGTTTAATCAATGTCAGCTTTTGACGTTGATTCGAACGTTGAAATTTGATAGTTTTCCTCCCAATATTTCTACAACACAAACATTGAAACATGCTTTTTGACAACGTTTATTCAATGTAAGGTTCTGAGGTTGATTTAACATCGAATTTTGGTCATTTGCTAACAACCAATATTCTACAACACAAACATAACGTTGAAACAATTTTTTTTGGGGGCGTTTAATCAATGTTGAAATGTGATTATTTCCCAACCAATATTCTACAACACAAATACAACATTGAAACAACGTGCTTTTTGACGACGTTTAATCGATGTCAGCTTGTGACGTTGATTTGACCGTTGAAATTTGGTAATTTTCCAACCAATATTTCTACAACACAAATACAACATTGAAACAACATTTTTTTGGACAACTTTTATTCAATGTTGGGTTCTGAGGTTGATTTAACATTGAATTTTGGTCATTTACCAACAACCAATATTCTACAACATTGAAACAACCTGCTTTTTCCCAACGTTTAATCAATGTTGGGTTCTGACGTTGGTTTGATCGTTGAAATTTGATAGTTTTCCTCCCAATATTTCTACAACACAAACATTGAAACATGCTTTTTGACAACGTTTATTAAATGTAAGGTTCTGAGGTTGATTTAACATTGAATTTTGGTCATTTGCTAACAACCAATATTCTACAACACAAACATAACGTTGAAACTATTTTTTTTTTTTTTTGGCGTTTAATCAATGTTGAAATTTGCTAATTTCCCAACCAATATTCTACAACACAAATACAACGTGCTTTGTGCCATTTATTCAATGATGGGTTCTGCTCGTTGATTTTACGTTGAATTAGGTATTTTCCCAACCAATATTCTACAACACAAATACAACGTTGAAACAACGTGCTTTTTGACGACGTTTAATCAATGTCAGCTTTTGACGTTGATTTGAACGTTGAAATTTGATAGTTTTCCTCCCAATATTTCTACAACACAAACATTGAAACATGCTTTTTGACAACGTTTATTCAATGTAAGGTTCTGAGGTTGATTTAACATCGAATTTTGGTCATTTGCTAACAACCAATATTCTACAACACAAACATAACGTTGAAACTATTTTTTTTTTGGGCGTTTAATCAATGTTGAAATGTGATTATTTCCCAACCAATATTCTACAACACAAATACAACGTTGAAACAACCTGCTTTTTGACGACGTTTAATCGATGTCAGCTTGTGATGTTGATTTGACCGTTGAAATTTGGTCATTTTCCAACCAATATTTCTACAACACAAATACAACATTGAAACAACATTTTTTTGGACAACTTTTATTCAATGTTGGGTTCTGAGGTTGATTTAACATTGAATTTTGGTCATTTACCAACAACCAATATTCTACAACACAAATACAACATTGAAACAACCTGCTTTTTCCCAACGTTTAATCAATGTTGGGTTCTGACGTTGGTTTGATCGTTGAAATTTGATAGTTTTTCTACAACACAAACATTGAAACATGCTTTTTGACAACGTTTATTAAATGTAAGGTTCTGAGGTTGATTTAACATTGAATTTTGGTCATTTGCTAACAACCAATATTCTACAACACAAACATAACGTTGAAACTATTTTTTTTTTTTTTTTGGCGTTTAATCAATGTTGAAATTTGATAATTTCCCAACCAATATTCTACAACACAAATACAACGTGCTTTGTGCCATTTATTCAATGATGGGTTCTGCTCGTTGATTTTACGTTGAAATAGGTATTTTCCCAACCATTATTCTACAACACAAATACAACGTTGAAACAACGTGCTTTTTGACGACGTTTAATCAATGTCAGCTTTTGACGTTGATTTGAACGTTGAAATTTGGTCATTTTCCTCCCAATATTTCTACAACACAAACATTGAAACATGCTTTTTGACAACGTTTATTCAATGTAAGGTTCTGAGGTTGATTTAACATCGAATTTTGGTCATTTGCTAACAACCAATATTCTACAACACAAACATAACGTTGAAACTATTTTTTTTTTTTGGCGTTTAATCGATGTTGAAATTTGATAATTTCCCAACCAATATTCTACAACACAAATACAACGTTGAAACAACGTGCTTTTTGACGACGTTTATTCAATGTTGGGTTCTGACATTGGTTTGATGGTTGAAATTTGATAGTTTTTCTCCCAATATTTCTACAACACAAACATTGAAACAACATGCTTTTTGACAACTTTTATTCACTGTTGGGTTCTGAGGTTGATTTAACATTGAATTTTGGTCATTTACCAACAACCAATATTCTACAACACAAACACAACGTTGAAACAACGTGCTTGATTTGATCGTTGAAATTTGGTCATTTTCCAACCAATATTCTACAACACAAATACAACATGCTTTCTGACAACATTTATTCAATGTTGGGTTCTGACGTCGATTTGAGCGTGGAATGTTGGTAATTTCCCAACCAACAACCTGGATCTAATGTTAGACATCAACCTTAGCTCAATTTACCAACACAATTATGCAACGTTGCTTCAAAGTCAGTTGTAAAGGACATGTACCGTATTCTTCGGAGTATAAGTCGCACTAGCCCAAATATGCATAATAAAGAAGGAAAAAAACATACCGTATTTCCTTGAATTTCCGCCGGGGTGCTAATTAATTTAAAACCTCTTCTCACTTCTGCGCTTACCAAAGGCATGCGGTAAAAGTAAGCATGCGCTAATGATTTTAAAACCTCTTCAATCAATCAATCAATGTTTATTTATATAGCCCCAAATCACAAATGTCTCAAAGGACTGCACAAATCATTACGACTACGACATCCTCGGAAGAACCCACAAAAGGGCAAGGAAAACTCACACCCAGTGGGCAGGGAGAATTCACATCCAGTGGGACGCCAGTGACAATGCTGACTATGAGAAACCTTGGAGAGGACCTCAGATGTGTGCAACCCCCCCCCCCCCCTCTAGGGGACCGAAAGCAATGGATGTGGAGCGGGTCTAACATGATACTGGGAAAGTTCAATCCATAGTGGCTCCAACACAGCGGCGAGAGTTCAGTTCAAAGCGGATCCAAGACAGAAACCATCCCAAGTGGAGGTGGATCAGCAGCGTAGAGATGTCCCCAACCGATACACAGGCAAGCGGTCCATCCTGGGTCTCGACTCTGGACAGCCAGTACTTCATCCATGGTCATCGGACCGGACCCCCTCCACAAGGGAGGGGGGGACATAAGAGAAAAAAGAAAAGAAGCGGCAGATCAACTGGTCTAAAAAGGAGGTCTATTTAAAGGCTAGAGTATACAGATGAGTTTTAAGGTGAGACTTAAATGCTTCTACAGAGGTAGCATCTTCTCACTCCGGCACTTACCAAAGGCATGCAGTAAAAATTTGAGTGTGATGTAAGGATACCATCATGAAAAGCACATTTAATAAAAAATAACCTTATTATGGTCTTCCCTTTACTTATAAATATAGTCCATGCCAGCTCCTTCTGATCAAAAGCATTTTTGATCAGAAAAATACATTTTTGGGGGAAATTTGTTTGCTAAAATCCAACAGCAAGAATAGACATTTGAAAGGCAATTTAAAATAAATAAAGAATAGTGTAGGTTATATGAGGCATAAATAACCAACTGCTATGTTAACCTAACATATTATGGTAAGAGTCATTCAAATAACTATAACATATAGAACATGCTATACCTTTACCAAACTATCTCTCACTCCTAATCCATAATTTCCATGAAATCTTATACGTCTAGTCTCTTACGTCAATGAGCTTGATATTTTACGGTAATGTGTTAATTTCACACATAAGTCGCCCCAGAGTATAAGTCGCACCCCCGGCCAAACTATGAAAAAAACTGCGACTTATAGTCTGAAAAATACGGTACGTATAACCAATGTCCTGTGTCTGAGTCCCCCTCCTGCTGTGCTGTAACATTCCTGCAAGCAGCTAATCGATCAACTTCAATGTCCAAATCCCCACAAATACGTCAACATGAGCTTGTGTTTAAAAGAGTTGACAGGTGTGTTAGTGTGGCGTGTGTTACTTAAAGGTCGCAAACGGCAGCTTCACGTCTCAACGCTCACACTTGAGACAAACAAGACGAGGAGATGGCCGTGCGCGTCTACCTGGAAAATGTGTCTTGTCACACTGTCAAGCCGAGTAGACACAGCGAGCCCGCAAGCCCAATTAGACATTGACGTTCTTCCTCGCCTGTCGGCCAATCACACACCTGGTTGCCTTGGAACGGCTTTTTAGGGGGGAAAAGCGAACATAAAAAAGGGCCACGTTATGTCCGCTTGGTGTACACAAACATGCAGCTGACAGGCCCGCTCTTGGAGGAGGCCTTGTCAACATCTCACTGACTTCACTTTTACCGTAGTTTTCCGACCATAGGGCGCATCGCATTAACGGGGTCATGCTATGATTTTATTAATTTTTTTTACATGTAAAAGACTTCCTTGTGGTCATGTATCTTTGCTCCAAATGCTCCAAATAATGTTTTAAAGACCGCGTTCTCACCGTCTCATCATGCGTTTTGCTCCCTCATCTTTTTTGTACCCGTAGTTTTTAGCGCTTCCATGGCGGGTTGTTGTGTTTAGACCAGATCTTCCTCCAATTTAAGTTGCTGGTCAATCCCAAGTTCTTTTGATGACACATATGCTGAGTTTAAATGATCACCCAAAACAGAGTAGGTATTTTGCAATTTATCCCAAAGCTTTGGAGAGACCAAGCTAAAAACACATTCAAATCGCATCGCCTAGTTGATCTAACATTCAAACGGGACGAGACTACTTCTTGAATCCACAAACAGCCCCCACCCTCTCCAGATGGGGCATACAGGTTCATTGTTCAACTAAAGATAAGATATTTAGGGAGTACTTCAACTTCCTCCATTCCAAAGCTGCAAGGTTAACACACACAGTTTACTTGCGGACAAACAGAAAGAGAACAAATAGAAAAACACTAGCTGTTTTCAAGTATGACTATGGATATAAAGAAATAACTGTTAAATATGGATATATGTAGATATCTATCTCCGTCAGGGTCTACTGAGAGATAGAATTGAGAACTGTACGCTACTTTGTATTAGAAATGGCACCAGCAGAGGATGAATGCCCCACAACAAGAGGATAGAGAAAAATAAGTTATTTTTGGACAACAATGGCGGACTCACGCAAATTTTCATGACCTATGCAGATCCCAATTATACATCAGCAGGTACCAGAAGGTAAGTAAAGTTGGTTTTGCATTATATTTCGAAAGAAAACACCAGATAATGTCTCCTAATGGGTGCCATTCTGGGGTCCTTATACACACACCATAAAAATACAGTATTTTGAAGCACAGTACGTCTGATTATGGTAGTTGTAATGCTCCGACAATCCATCAAGCGGTGCGTCTTCGTAGCTTCCCAAAGTCGCACTAAAGCATTTTGACAGATTTTAGAGCCGTGTGTAATTTTCTATATTCTTAATGAAACCTCAAAGTCTTTGGCTTGCTTGCAAACCTGTACTTGCTAGCGTCATTTAATGAGTAAGCATCAACCTGCAGTCCAAACGTATCTCTCATGTGGGAATGCCATCTACTGTTCACACATATCATTACACCATGTACCAAATAAAATTGCTTTAGGGTCAGTAAGCACAACCAGAATAAATATACACATTAAGGATTTTAAGTGCGCTGTACAGTCTGAAAAATACGGTACGTTTTACTGTGCTTTCACTTTCACTTTCAAAGTTTTAATTAATTGCTACTAGTGAGCAGGAAATAACTGGACTCCTGGATCAGCATTTTCTGTATTGCAGCTAGTCTAATTAAAGGTGTTTTTTAAAGGTGCCTTATCTTTGATACTCTACATTTTGACTACAATTTGACTTAAACTAAGATACTTTTTTGTCAATCATCTTTTTAGTTAGAGTTCTGTGCAGCGCTTGCAATTGGTTGAATGCACAATGTGCACCCTGAACTCCATTGTAAAAGTTTGTTTCTACATTTGTTTGTTCTATTGTTCTATATGCTTAAATCTAGTATGTTCACAATGGTTACATTTGTAAGTATGTTACTTTTATTTCGGCTATGGTGTCATTACGATAATTGTTTTGTTTATATTATAATTATATTATTTGAATGATGATAAATTAATGTGTTGTGGCAGTTGCGGATTTCACCAATGCGGCGGTTGCTTTTCCAAACATTCTTAATGGTGAGATGCTAACATGAAACTCTTGAACAGGAAGTGCTTAAAAATGAATGGCTTTGTAAAAACAGAGTCTAAGTTTGTTGTGTTCTTCAGGGTGTTTTTCAATCTGCACCATTTTTTTTCCTCAGAATTTTTAACTAACTAAAAATAGTTTTAGTTATATTGTAAAACTTACAAACGTTGCTCGGAGTGATGAGTGAAGAATCTATATAAGTAGGAACGCTATGGACGGCCGGAAGAGGGAAGGAACAGCACTTCTACTTCCAGTTCAAAGCTTTAAACAGCAGGAATTCAGCTGCAGTGAGCCCACTCGACCAAAATGTGGCGCCATAGCACAAACACATCATTTCAGTATCTTTGCTTGTGTTTAGTGAGTAAGAATTGTTTTAGTTATATTGTAGAACTTACAAACGTTGCTTGGAGTGATGAAGAATCTTTTCAAGCAGAAACGCTGTTGACTAATATTTCCGCTGTAAAGCACAAAGTACATTTTTAACCGGCAGCACCTCGCTCAACAAATGGCGCCGTAGCACAAACGACAACACACCTTTTCAGTGTCATATGGAAACTATTTGTCGAATACAAAACTTTACGGCGGTTAGCGGAGAAAATTCCATTAATTAGCTGCACCGTTTCACAAGCCGCAGGGTTCAAAGCGTTGGAACAAAACAAAGCCTCCGAGGCAGAAGTGTCTCTAGAACAGGGGTCACCAACGCGGTGCCCGTGGGCACCAGGTTGCCCGTAAGGACCAGATGAGTCGCCCGCTGGCCTCAAATAGCAGCACTTACCAGTGAGCTGCCTCTATTTTTTAAATGTTATTTATTTACTAGCAAGCTGGTCTCGATTTGCTCGACATTTTTAATTCTAAGAGAGACAAAAGAAAATATTTAGAAGACTTGGTCTTCACTTGTT
>NC_084612.1:77979100-77981600 GCF_033978795.1 Nerophis ophidion
TCACATTCACACACTAGGGACCATTTAGTGTTGCCTAACCCCAGGTGCATGTCTTTGGAGGTGGGAAGTAAACAATATATATATATATGTATATATATATTAAATAAATAATCTTTATCTCCCCAAAAAAAATAGGACAGCATTTACTTATATAACACAATCCAAACAACCTTCCCTAGTCATGGTGCAAAGAAAATAAATAGAGGTGGACAACACAACCTGCTCACTGAATATTGTGGATATTATGACAAATGTCCATTCACCATAAAACAAATCTAAACTACAGCCATTTTAAATCCATTAGAAATGGATTTAAAATGTAAAACGTTCTCTCCACACTTATCCATGTTTGGCACATTTGAGCTGCTCGATATTTCTAATTGAGGAGCAAAGTCCAAGAGTTTGATCACCACTGCTGTAAAACCACAGCGTTCCCCTTCGGGGTAGCAGTCTGGGGGCGTGGCTTACAAATATTTGCCTGATCGCATGAAGCCAAGCCAGCTGCAGTGCGATCACTGCTCTGCCGTTTCATCTGTGGTAAGCATGCAAGTGCACACACATTTGTGCATGGCTGACCAAAGTAGTTCCAGTATTATTTGGCCCCTCACTATGAATGCCTAGGAACATGTATAAAAGACGATGTATATGTGCTTTTCACAACGAAAGTCACTCTGTTGCATGTAATTACTTCTTAGGCCTTGATGATCACAACATAACTGATATTCCTGAAATGCAAAAAAAAGAATACTGCTTCCAAAGTACAAAGAAGAACAATTTTGAGAAATACTTTCAACCTTTTTGAAAATATTCCTTATCTCAGTATGTTAATAATGACTGACTGTCCGGTTCAAACACTGATGACATCTATTAAACAGACAAGAAGCAAGGAATCATGCAGAGACAGTCAAATTTTGCTCAATGAGAAGAGACATTATTGGGCTGTACTTTAGTTCCAGATCCAAACTACGCTCTAAAATCCTGCCCACGTGCTTCCTCTATTTATGTGGGAGGTTCCTGGTTACATCACTGAAGCTGTCGCTGAGGGAAGCAGGGTAATCTCAGCAGCCCCAGTTGATATCGCCCTGTCTCTGCTTTGTCTGCGTCACGGCACTCGATGTTCGCCCTTGGCAGTCAGCAGGCCGATTCTGAAAACAAACACTGAAACGAGACGACTCGCTTTGCACAGATAAAAAAGTACAACTTCAGCACAATTGATAATAGCTATAGCAACGGCCTTTAAGCATAAGAGTTGTGCGATAACTTACACATGATTATTTTAACACGGACTTAATTGTATATTACAAAACTGTTGCATTACTTATTCACGGAGTCAGTAAATGAATATGTATATATTTGTAAACGCTAAGAAGTGGGAAAGGGATAAGATTAAATAAGCTTAGCTTCTTTCTACTTCTTTTCGGACATGATGTAAAGTGAATGATATGAAAGTATGTTCATGTTCCAAATAAACTAAAGAAAGAAAGAAAGAAAAACAGATTTTGCAATTGATTATATGTACTTGTCATTGTATAATTCCAACCATCCATGCATTTTCTACCCTTATTCCCTTTGGGGTGGTGGGGGGCGCTGGTGCCTATCTCAGCTACAATCGGATGGAAGGCGGCGTACACCCTGGACAAGTCGCCACGTCATCGCAGCATTGTAGAAATATATTTTTCTAAAAACAACATTAACAAAAAGGAAAACTATGACAAAATGACATAGGGCCTGATCTGCAAGTGCTAAACAGCGTGTGCAAACTATAACATTGGGTGTTGCGTGTGATCTACTAAGACTGCGTGTACAAAAGTGGCACAGACCACCCTGTTTAAATGAGGCTTGTGCCCATGGAGACACTCATTTCCTTCCACAATCGTCTTGTCGTGACATTGCTGGTTTTACCAGCAGTGGAGCATGTTGGGCAGCGCACACACACAGAGTACTTACAAGCAGACACAGTGTGTAGACAGAAAAGGCAGAACGGAATCATTTTGGTGTAAAAAGTCAACACTGAAACACCCTCAGGAAGATGTGCTGTAAGACATGGCTAGTAAGCTAGCAGCTAACATCCAGCCACAAACTGTTTTAGCTACTTTTAAAACACTAGTCCTCGTCTCCATGGCGACTAATAAAGTATGTTTTTTACAAGTAACATTATCACTGCAGGACGAGGAATAGCTAAACATGCTTCACCTCACACCGGAGGAGGATAATATAGCTCACCGCCGTCACAATGTAAACAAACACCATGGGTGGATCTCCACCTGACATCCACTGTAATGATGCCAAGTACAGGAGTGTATCTAGTCGATACTACTATGATTACACCGATATTTGTATGGTCACAAAATATATTTTTCTTTTTAATTCAAATTATAGTCAGAAACTCAGGAAACAAGTCCCTGGACTTTGAATATCACCAATGTATGATCCTGTAACTACTTGGTATTGGATCGATACCTAAATGTGTGGTATCATCCAAAACTAATGTCAAGTATCA
>NC_084612.1:77986600-78066600 GCF_033978795.1 Nerophis ophidion
AGGTACCAAACATACACCTGCTGCAGGTACCAAACATACACCTGCTGCAGGTACCAAACATACACTTGCTGCAGGTACCAAATATACACCTGCTGCAGGTACCAAACATACACTTGCTGCAGGTACCAAACATACACCTGCTGCAGGTACAAAAAATTCACCTGCTGCAGGTACCAACATACACCTGCTGCAGGTACCAAACATACACTTGCTGCAGGTACCAAGCTGGTGAAAGTTTATTGTAACCCATCCATCCATCCATTTTCTACCGCTTGTCCCACGTTACTAGAGAGGGGGGAGGTGGTTCGCAATATTGAAAACTTTGATAACCTAAAAAAATATTGGAGATTTGGATATAGTTATGATTAGTAACACATTAAACATAATACAGTAATTTAAAGAAAATGTTGCCAGATGGAACATGCCACCATCTGCATACACCTGAACCTTGTCAGTAAAGGTGTGCATCAGTCTTGACAATCAATGACAGTTGAAATAAATCTTCATCCAATGTGTCAATGATCACAAGTAAAAGCACCTGCTGTGTGCAGGACATGCTGAAGAACACACCTAAGGGTCACGTGGACCGCCTGCCCCTGCAGCTGGCCCTCACCGAGCTGGAGACCTTGGCGGAGAAGCTCAACGAGCAGAAGCGAGTCGCCGACCAGATCGCGGAGACTCAGCAGCTGGCTCGCAGCGTCAGCGATCGTCTGCTCAGCAAGGTGAACACTCAACAGCACCGGGCCCACACCTGGGAGGGCGCACGGGGCCTACACCTGGGAGGGCGCACGGGGCCGACACCTGGGAGGGCGCACCGGGCCGACACCTGGGAAGGCGCACCGGGCCGACACCTGGGAGGGCGCACCGGGCCGACACCTGGGAGGGCGCACCGGGCCGACACCTGGGAGGGCGCACCGGGCCGACACCTGGGAGGGCGCACGGGGCCCACACCTGGGAGGGCGCACGGGGCCCACACCTGGGAGGGCGCACCGGGCCGACACCTGGGAGGGCGCACCGGGGCGACACCTGGGAGGGCGCACCGGGGCGACACCTGGGAGGGCGCACCGGGGCGACACCTGGGAGGGCGCACCGGGGCGACACCTGGGAGGGCGCACCGGGCGACATCTGGGAGGGCGCACCGGGCCGACACCGGGGAGGGAGCACCGGGCCTACACCTGGCAGGGCGCACCGGGCCGACACCTGGGAGGGCGCACCGGGCCGACACCTGGGAGGGCGCACGGGGCCCACACCTGGGAGGGCGCAAGGGGCCCACACCTGGGAGGGCGCACCGGGCCGACACCTGGTGAGGGCGCACCGGGCCGACACCTGGTGAGGGCGCACCGGGCCGACACCTGGTGAGGGCGCACCGGGCCGACACCTGGTGAGGGCGCACCGGGCCGACACCGGGGAGGGCGCACCGGGCCTACACCCGGGAGGGCGCACCGGGCCGACACCCGGGTGTCGGCCCGACATAACATAAACTTTGTCAGGGAAACATGCTGTTCGAGTCTTACTGCAGAACTGGAAGCATGTGTTGAACTAGACTCATTCCAAGCAGTAAGATATTCTTTTAAAAAGGTATTAGTTGTAACATTAGCTACACGATTGTCCAATTATCTGCGCCAATTCTTATCAGTATCGACCTTTTGACAACCACAGTACTTCAGCAGAGACAATATGTACACATATGACACCAGTATGTCAATACATCGTTGTTGAAGTAGATAGTATTTACTCAGCACATGAAGACTTGCTGGGTAATCCAGATTTTGTCCTTCTTCGTTTTGTTTGTTTTCTATGGAAGGGTTGTTTAGCAAAATTATATGTAAACATGTATTTCAATCTGTGTGTCTGTAATCCAATTCACGTGTTTGTGTACTAGTGTGTGTGTGTGTGTCTATATCTCAGTGTGTGTGTCTGTATCTCAGTGTGTCTGTATCTCAGTGTGTGCGTGTGTGTGTGTGTGTGTGTCTGTATCTCAGTGTGTGTGTGTAATCAGAGTGTGCGTGTTATAAGTTGTCTGTCCATATTATGATTTGTGTGTGGGTAAATAAAGGCGTCGAAAAGTTTGGACATTCTTGTCAAAGGAGAAACATTTTGGAAATTGATTGCATTTTTTATTTAGAAAAGTGATCTCCTAGCTGCTGCTGCCTTTTTTCACAGCAACATGGCGGAAGTGTGTTGTCTCTCCATTAGCGTCCTTTAGCTGCACATCTGAACCAATGCTGCGCTGTAGGAAAAGAATTAGACGCTAAATGAGACATTTAATTGGAAACTGGGGAGCGCTCTCTCCTTTTCTCCTATTTCCCTCCTTGCTCACTTATTCCACTTACACTCATGGCTATATATATATATATATATATATATATATATATATATATATATATATATATATATATGTGTGTGTGTATGTATGTGCAAACCCCGTTTCCATATGAGTTGGGAAATTGTGTTAGATGTAAATATAAACAGAATACAATGATTTGCAAATCCTTTTCAAGCCATATTCAGTTGAATATGCTACAAAGACAACATATTTGATGTTCCATCCATCCATCCATTTTCTACCGCTAATTCCCTTTTGGGGTCGCGGGGGGCGCTGGCTCCTATCTCAGCTACAATCGGGCGGAAGGCGGGGTACACCCTGGACAAGTCGCCACCTCATCGCAGGGCCAACACAGATAGACAGACAACATTCACACACTAGGGACCATTTAGTGTTGCCAATCAACCTATCCCCAGGTGCATGTCTTTGGAGGTGGGAGGGGCCTATCCCCAGGTGCATGTCTTTGTAGGTGGGAGGGGCCTATCCCCAGGTGCATGTCTTTGGAAGTGGGAGGAAGCCGGAGTACCCGAAGGGAACCCACGCATTCACGGGGAGAACATGCAAACTCCACACAGAAAGATCCCGAGCCTGGATTTGAACCCAGGACTGCAGGACCTTCGTATTGTGAGGCAGACGCACTAACCCCTCTGCCACCGTGAAGCCCACATATTTGATGTTCAAACTCATAAACTTTTTTTTTTGCAAATAATCATTAACTTTAGAATTTGATGCCAGCAACACGTAAAAAAAAAAAAGTTGGGAAAGGTGGCAATAAATACTGATAAAGTTGAGGAATGCTCATCAAACACTTATTTGGAACATCCCACAGGTGTGCAGGCTAATTGGGAACAGGTGGGTGCCATGATTGGCTATAAAAACAGCTTCCCAAAAAATGCTCAGTCTTTCACAAGAAAGGATGGTGCGAGGTACACCCCTTTGTCCACAACTGCGTGAGCAAATAGTCAAACAGTTTAAGAACAACCTTTCTCAAAGTGACATTGCAAGAAATTTAGGGATTTCAACATCTACGCTCCATAATATCATCAAAAGGTTCAGAGAATCTGGAGAAATCACTCCACGTAAGCGGCATGGCCGGAAACCAACATTAAATGACCGTGACCTTCCATCCCTCAGACGGCACTGTATCAAAAACCGACATCAATCTCTAAAGGATATCACCACATGGGCTCAGGAACACTTCAGAAAACCACTGTCACTAAATACAGTTGGTCGCCACATCTGTAAGTTTAAGTTAAAGCTCTACTATGCAAAGCGAAAGCCATTTATCAACAACATCCAGAAACGCCGCCAGCTTTTCTGGGCCGAGATCATCTAAGATGGATTGGTGCAAAGTGGAAAAGTGTTCTGTGGTCTGACGATTCCACATTTCTAATTGTTTTTGGAAATATTCCACATTGTGTTATCCAGACCAAAGGGCAAGTGACCCATTCAGACTGTTATCGATGCAAAGTTCAAAAGCCAGCATCTGTGATGGTATGGGGGTGCATTAGTGCCCAAGGCATGGGTAACTTACACATCTGTGAAGGCACCATTAATGCTGGAAGGTACACACAGCTTGTGGAACAACAAATGCTGCCATCTAAGCGTCGTCTTTTTCATGGACGCCCCTGCTTATTTCAGCAAGACAACGCCAAGCCACATTCAGCACACCCACACATTCTCCCTTGCACTCTTCCAATTGCTGCAGTGACACTGCGGAATGGGAGACTGCCGCTTCTATTGCCCGCATAACCGCCCGATGAAATATTCATTCCTCCCCTCAAACTGCCGACGTTGGCCGGATAGGACAGATAAGGGCGTCTCACGCACACACCGTGGTGCTCCGATAGCGCAGACATTAGGGATACAGTCTTACAGCCGGCGTCCCCTTGAAGAAAGCCATTAAACCACCAATCACTCCCTTTATGGCTTCTGGCCCGGAGCAAGACAGCGGCTCGCTGCGGTAGACCAGACGTCCTATTCGGTAAAGATGCATCGGCGGAAGCCACGTCTAAGGCGGACACACAAACAGCAATTTATCGGAAGTGTAAATCCATATTTGAATTACCTGGTGCCGCTGGCAGCGTTGTGAGATGAGCTTCGGATTGGCGCCTAATGCGTAAAAGTGGACATATTGATTTAAGCACTCGTAAAAGAAGCTATAGAAGATCTCCAGATAAAACCCTTTCCTCTTGCATAGACCGCGTCTTTTATTAGGTGCTTAAATTTAGTACAAACCCTCTATCTTTATGCTCAATTTTTAAATCATTACAATTTGTCCATCCATCTTTTGCGTAGTAGTAGTTTCAGCAAATAAACTAGATACTAAACTATTATGTTGCCCAATACAAGGAGGATGTCCGCCGAGGCTGAATCGTTAACCAAAGTGTATTTTCTTCATCACTTGGACTACTTCCTAGTGGATGCTGCCACTTCTGACCTTTTTATTGCCACAATAGTCCTACCTTGCGCTGGTTAGAGCTTCTTAAAGATCACTCTGTGCGATCAGAAACTCTTCACATGTGTCCAAACTCTCACAATCTCGATGCTTAGCTCTGGGTTGCCAGGCAACCGCTTTGAGCTAGTATTTTAGCGTACGGAACCATCAGTTCGAGGATTTTATCATCGAAGAGGGCTTTGTCCCGCAGCAAGTCTTCAACTGTGATGAGACCGAAAAAGATACTACAATGAACCTTTATCACAGCGGAGAACACACTACCGGGACGCAAGGCAATGAAGGATCGCCTCCCAGTGCTAATTTGTGCTAACACCAGCGGTGACATCTTGAAGCCACTGCTCATTTACTACTCCGAAATTACCAGAGTGTTCAACAAATATTAGCCAACACAAAGTAAAATTATGTTCCCTTTTTTGTTTTAATATTGCAGCAACATGGTGGTTCACGTTGTGGAGCATAATGAGACTAGTGTGTGTGTGTGTGCGCGTGTGTGTGTGTGTGTGTGTTGAGATTTAGGCTTGCTGTAATGTTGTGTGGTTTGGATAAAAAGTGATTGTTTAGCTATTGCCTCCTTGTTATGTTGGCGGCGGGAACCTTCCAGAAGGACAAGCATCTCTCCAGCAATCCAGCACTCAGGCATGCATGCTAGAGGGCCAGACGGAAGCCATTTCTTAGTAAAAAGTTAGCCGAAATGCACCTGAAAGAATCAGACCATGAGAAATAAAATTCCCTGGTCTGATGAGACAAAGATTGAAGTCTTTGGCATGAATGCCAGGCATCATGGTCTGGGGATGCTTTCCAAAACATTTTTGAGGAAAAAAACAAACTTATTCCATTTCGCAAAACGGCTGTCACATAAAATGTGTAAAAAGTGAAGCGCTGGGAATACTTTCCAGATAGAGTTTATATTGTAGTTTCTTCAAAGTGTGCAGTTTTTTTAAACTAAAATAGGGACTTTTGTCGAGGTTAAAAATAATTATTCATGATTACGTTGATTCTTATGGAGAACTCTGCTTCACTATAGAAACTTTTTGGTGAATCGAGGCTCACTCTATTTGTGTCTGGTCTGTGGCTCGCAAATCGGAGAGTTCGTACACTAAGGGGTTTGTAAATGGAGGATTCACTTTACTTTTGTCTGGTCTGCGGTTCGCTTATTGAAAAGTTTGTACACTAAGGGGTTTATAAATAGAGGTTTCACGGTATGTGTGGTTTGCAAATTGAACAGTTTGCACACTAATGGGTTTGTAAATGGAGGTTTCACTTTATTTGTGTCCGGTCTGTGGCTCGCACATTGAAAAGTTTGTAAATTAATGAGCTTGTGGCTTGTAAATGGAGGTTTCACTCTACGTGTGTCCAGTCTGGGGTTTGCAAATCAAAAAGTTCGTACACTAAGGGTTTTGTAAATGGAGGTTGTAATTAATTAATGTCCGCAATGCGGTACGTACATTAAAACGTTTGTAAACTAAGGGGCTTGTGGCTTGTAAATGGAGGTTTAGCTTTATCCGTGTCCGGTCTGTGGCTCACACATTGACAGGTTCGAACACGAAGTGGTTTGTAAATGGAGGTTTCACTTTAAACGTGTCCGGTCTGTGGCCCGCGCATTTAAAAGTTCGTACAATAAGGGGTTTGTAAATGGAAGTTTCACTTTATTTATGTCCGGTCTGTGGCTCGCACATTGAAAAGTTTGTAAATTAAGGAGCTTGTGGCCTGTAAATGGAGGTTTCACTTTAAACGTGTCCGGTCTGTGGCTTGCACATTGAAAAGTTAGTTTACTAAGGGGTTTGTAAATGGGGGTTTCACTTTATTTGTGTCCGCTCAGCGGTTTGCACAATGAGAAGTTCATACAATAAGGGGTCTTTACATTAAGGGGTTTGTAAATGGAGGTTTCACTTTATACGTGTCCGGTCCGTGGTTCACACACTGACGGGTTCGAACACGAAGGGGTTTGTAAATGGAGGTTTCACTTTATACGTGTCTGGTCTGTGGATTGCACATGAACAAGTTCGTAAACTAAGGGGCTTGTAAATGGAGGCTTCACTTTAGTTTTGTCCGGTCTGTGGAAAGTTCATACAATAAGGGGTCTTTACACGAAGGGGTTTGTAAATGGAGGTTTCACTTTAAACGTGTCCGGTCTGTGGCTCGCGCATTTAAAAGTTCGTACAATAAGGGGGTTGTAAATGGAGGTTTTGCTTTATTTGTGTCCGGTCTGTGGCTTGCACATTGAAAAGTTAGTATACTAAGGGGTTTGTGAATGGGGGTTGCACTTTATTTGTGTCCGCTCAGCGGTTTGCACAATGAGAAGTTCATACAATAAGGGGTCTTTACATTAAGGGGTTTGTAAATGGAGGTTTCACTTTATACGTGTCCGGTCCGTGGTTCACACATTGACGGGTTCGAACACGAAGGGGTTTGTAAATGGAGGTTTCACTTTATACGTGTGTGGTCTGTGGATTGCACATGAACAAGTTCGTAAACTAAGGGGCTTGTAAATGGAGGCTTCACTTTAGTTTTGTCCGGTCTGTGGAAAGTTCATACAATAAGGGGTCTTTACACGAAGGGGTTTGTAAATGGAGGTTTCACTTTAAACGTGTCCGGTCTGTGGCTCGCGCATTTAAAAGTTCGTACAATAAGGGGGTTGTAAATGGAGGTTTTGCTTTATTTGTGTCCGGTCTGTGGCTTGCACATTGAAAAGTTAGTATACTAAGGGGTTTGTGAATGGGGGTTGCACTTTATTTGTGTCCGCTCAGCGGTTTGCACATTGAGAAGTTCATACAATAAGGGGTCTTTACACTAAGGGGTTTGTAAATGGAGGTTTCACTTTATACGTGTCCGGTCCGTAGTTCACACATTGACGGGTTCGAACACGAAGGGGTTTGTAAATGGAGGTTTCACTTTAAACGTGTCTGGTCTGTGGTTCGCACATGAACAAGTTCGTAAACTAAGGGGTTTGTAAATGGAGGTTTCACTTTAGTTTTGTCCGGTCTGTGGAAAGTTCATACAATAAGGGGTCTTTACACTAAGGGGTTTGTAAATGGAGGTTTCACTTTATACGTGTCCGGTCCGTGGTTCACACATTGACTGGTTCGAACACGAAGGGGTTTGTAAATGGAGGTTTCACTTTAAACGTGTCTGGTCTGTGGTTCGCACATGAACAAGTTCGTAAACTAAGGGGTTTGTAAATGGAGGTTTCACTTTAGTTTTGTCCGGTCTGTGGAAAGTTCATACAATAAGGGGTCTTTACACTAAGGGGTTTGTAAATGGAGGTTTCACTTTAAACGTGTCCGGTCTGTGGCTCGCGCATTTAAAAGTTCGTACAATAAGGGGGTTGTAAATGGAGGTTTTGCTTTATTTGTGTCCGGTCTGTGGCTTGCACATTGAAAAGTTAGTATACTAAGGGGTTTGTGAATGGGGGTTGCACTTTATTTGTGTCCGCTCAGCGGTTTGCACATTGAGAAGTTCATACAATAAGGGGTCTTTACACTAAGGGGTTTGTAAATGGAGGTTTCACTTTATATGTGTCCGGTCCGTGGTTCACACATTGACGGGTTCGAACACAAAGGGGTTTGTAAATGGAGGTTTCACTTTATACGTGTCCGGTCCGTGGTTCACACATTGACGGGTTCGAACACGAAGGGGTTTGTAAATGGAGGTTTCACTTTAAACGTGTCTGGTCTGTGGTTCGCACATGAACAAGTTCGTAAACTAAGGGGTTTGTAAATGGAGGTTTCACTTTAGTTTTGTCCGGTCTGTGGAAAGTTCATACAATAAGGGGTCTTTACACGAAGGGGGTTTGTAAATGGAGGTTTCACTTTAAACGTGTCCGGTCTGTGGCTCGCGCATTTAAAAGTTCGTACAATAAGGGGGTTGTAAATGGAGGTTTTGCTTTATTTGTGTCCGGTCTGTGGCTTGCACATTGAAAAGTTAGTATACTAAGGGGTTTGTGAATGGGGGTTGCACTTTATTTGTGTCCGCTCAGCGGTTTGCACATTGAGAAGTTCATACAATAAGGGGTCTTTACACTAAGGGGTTTGTAAATGGAGGTTTCACTTTATACGTGTCCGGTCCGTAGTTCACACATTGACGGGTTCGAACACGAAGGGGTTTGTAAATGGAGGTTTCACTTTATACGTGTCTGGTCTGTGGTTCACACATGAACAAGTTCGTAAACTAAGGGGTTTGTAAATGGAGGTTTCACTTTAGTTTTGTCCGGTCTGTGGAAAGTTCATACAATAAGGGGTCTTTACAATAAGGGGTTTGTAAATGGAAGTTTTACTTTATACGTGTCCGGTCTGTGGCTCGCACATTGACGGGTTCGAACACGAAGGGTTTTGTAAATGGAGGTTTCACTTGCCAGTAGTTCTCACTGTAAAGACCTTTTAGTGTCTAGAATGGAATCCATTGTTGTTATCACATGCTACTGCTTGCACTTTGTGCACAGTTCTGGATTTCTTAGCCTCTGGATGCATGAAAGTGAAAGTGGGTGATGAGGGTCTCACCACCATCTGTGTTGGCGAGCGACCTCCAGCTGTGTGGCAGACCCCCCATGAGACAGTTCTGACCTCTGTATCCTTGCAGCAGCTGAACCTGGAGCAGGGGTCTCTGGTCCAGTGCGAGACGCTCATCGAGACCGTGTACGGCGAGCGGGGACAAGTCCTCAAATCCAAGGAGCGCAAGGTCTTCCTCTTCGACGACGTCCTCATCTGCGCCAACATAAACGTCAAGTGAGTCCCCGCCCACAAATGCAAAGACTGAGGTGTGCTCAGGTTTCCAAGGGAAACAAACAGCAATTAAGTTCTGCGGCGCTCTGAGGGTCCTCTGCCGTGGAAAGTCTGCCAGGGCTTTGAGGCGCTATCTGAGTGTGCAGGCGCTCTATCAGCCTGAAACAAACGCTAAAATGCCAAATGACAGCGACAGGAGTCCCAGATTAGTCTCTCAGTGACAGGGAACATCTTTTCCCTCAGTGAGTCATCTTGGACACAACCAAGCAGAGTTTTAGTCCATCTTTTTTTTTTGTCCGAGATGCACCTTGCAGACCTCTGCTCACAGTAATTATCTCCGCATGTATCATTTCTCTCCGGAGTTGACTTTGCCCGCCCTCCAGTGTCTGCACAGGCTGATCACGCTGGTGATTGCATGAATACATGAATGGCGATGAGACCCTCCTCGCAGCGTGCACTGAGGTTCTGCACCAAACTACGGTGTCCAAACTACGGCCCGTGGGCACGGTCGCACGTCTAGCTCACTAAGTACCTCATGCCTAATCTGGAATTTCTCCAAATGCCCTAATTTTGTCGCCATCTTGTAAACAACGTGAGTAAATCAGGAAATATACTTTGAAAGTATCATTGCATTTATTTATATGACCCAAAACTCAAGCAACATTTTCACGAGTGAGGGAAGAGTGGATGGTGAGATGGACAGGCGGATCGGTGCGCCGTCTTCAGTAATGCGGACGCTGTATAGATCTGTTGTGGTGAAGAAGGAGCTGAGCCGGAAGTGAAGTGAAGTGAAGTGAATTATATTTATATAGCGCTTTTCTCAAGTGACTCAAAGCGCTTTTACATAGTGACACCCAATATCTAAGTTACATTTAAACCAGTGTGGGTGGCACTGGGAGCAGGTGGGTAAAGTGTCTGGCCCAAGGACACAACGGCAGTAACTAGGATGGCACAAGCGGGAATCGAACCTGCAACCCTCAAGTTGCTGGCACGGCCACTCTACCAACCGAGCTATGCCGCAAAGCTCTCATTTAACCGCTCCATCTACGTTCCCATCCTCACCTATGGTCATGCGCTTTGGGTCATGACCGAAAGGACAAGATCACGGCCTCTGCTGGGTGGAGATAGGGTGAGAAGCTCTGCCATCCGGAAGGAGCTCGAAGTAAAGCCACTGCTCCTCCACATGGAGAGGAGCCAGATGAGGTGGTTCGGGCATCTGGTCAGGATGCCACCCGAATACCTCCTTAGGGAGGTGTTTAGGGCATATCCGACCAGTAGGAGGCCACGGGGAAGACCCAGGACACGTTGGGAAGACTATGTCTCCTGGCTGGCCTGGGAACGCCTCGGGATCCCCTGGGAGGAGCTGGACCAGCTGGGCTTCCCTGCTTAGGCTGCTTCCCCCGTGACCCGACCTTGGATAAGCGGAAGAAGATGGATACTAATTTTTATGTATATATAATTTTTCATATCTCTCTCTCTCTCTCTCTCTCTCTCTCTCTCTATCTCTCTCTCTCTCTCTCTCTCTCTCTCTCTCTTTCTCTCTCTCTCTCAATATATATATATCCATCCATCCATCCATTTTCTACCGCTTATTCCCTTTCGGGGTCGCGGGGGGGGCTGGCGCCTATCTCAGCTACAATCAGGCGGAAGGTGGTGTACACCCTGGACAAGTCGCCACCTCATCACAGGGCCAACACAGATAGACAGACAACATTCACACACTAGGGACCATTTAGTGTTGCCAATGAAGTGAATTATATTTATATAGCGCTTTTCTCTAGTGACTCAAAGCGCTTTACATAGTGAAAGCCAATATCTAATTTACATTTAAACCAGTGTGGGTGGCACTGGGAGCAGGTGGGTAAAGTGTCTTGCCCAAGGACACAACGGCAGTAACTAGGATGGCGGAAGCGGGAATCGAACCTGCAACCCTCAAGTTGCTAGCACGGCCGCTCTACCAACCGAGCAGGTGCATGTCTTTGGAGGTGGGAGGGGCCTATCCCCAGGTGCATGTCTTTGGAGATGGGAGGGGCCTATCCCCAGGTGCATGTCTTTGGAGCTGGGAGGGGCCTATCCCCAGGTGCATGTCTTTGGAGGTGGGAGGGGCCTATCCCCAGGTGCATGTCTTTGGAGGTGGGAGGGGCCTATCCCCAGGTGCATGTCTTTGGAGATGGGAGGGGCCTATCCCCAGGTGCATGTCTTTGGAGATGGGAGGGGCCTATCCCCAGGTGCATGTCTTTGGAGCTGGGAGGGGCCTATCCCCAGGTGCATGTCTTTGGAGGTGGGAGGGGCCTATCCCCAGGTGCATGTCTTTGGAGGTGGGAGGGGCCTATCCCCAGGTGCATGTCTTTGGAGGTGGGAGGGGCCTATCCCCAGGTGCATGTCTTTGGAGGAGGGAAGAAGCCGGAGTACCACACAGTCACAGGGAGAACATGCAAACTCCACACAGAAAGATCCCAGGACTACTCAGGAACTTCATATTGTGAGGCACATGCACTAACCCCTGGTCCACCGTGCTGCCCTTATACTGTTGATTACACTGATTACCTCACAGACCGGTGACACTGTTCTATACTGACAAAGCTAGCTTAAATGCTAACATTGAAAAAGAGGCATTGACGTTTTTCCCCGATTAAAATGACATTGGCCAGTCTGAACTTAGACAAACACGTCTGAGAATGTAAGTCAACATTGGACAAGTGCTGGTACGACATAACCACGGTCCTCATGTTGTTCTTGTCAGGGGGTCGCCAGATATCAGCAGCCTGGTGCCGGTGGGTCCCAAGTACACCATGAAGTGGAGCGCCCCCTTGCAGCAGGTGCAGGTGGTGGAAGTGGGTCAGGAGGCCAGCCAGAGCAAAGACCTGGTCTTCCAGCCCAGCAGCACAAGGCGGCCAAGCCTCGCCCAGGCCTCAGGTGAGGAGATGCCCACACCAAGCCAGTCTTTCTTGCAGGTCCCGCCTGCGTCTTGTTGGACTTCATCTCTTCACTTTAGTGTGACTCTGCAAGACTAATCTGTTAGCGTCCTCGAGAGCTGCAGACGTGGCCGCTGTGCTTGTCACTCTGATGGAGGACGTGTTTGTGAGGCGGCTGGCGATGACGGCCACTCCTTCCCGCGCCGGCCCGGGGCGCTTTGTCTTAAAGAGCGACGCGGGGGTGGGCGGCCCCCTGCTCGAGCATCGCCGCCGTCTCATTTCACTCTCTGATAGACCACAAACGCGGCCAGAGTGCAGTCATCAATCTGCAGGGATTGCTCCGCCATTTTCAAGGCCCAATTAGGGAGGCAGTGGTGCTAGTTAGAGGTTGAAAGGCAGATCCCACGCAGAGAATTACAGCTTGACAAAACTCCACATGCATCCCCAAGAAGGCAGTAATGCATAAAGAAGGTTTTCACTCGTCATTCCTTTTCTTCAAACATAAGCAAAGTCAGCATTTTTGCACATACAGCAGTGGAACCTCTATTTGGAGCTTCATTGCTCCTTGAACTTGATTTGTAAACCGAAAAAGTTTGTATCGTGAAGCAGAGTCCTTCATTCGAATCATTGTATATTTAAATATTTGCATATAGCCTCGACATTTTAGTAAGAAAAATTCACATTTATGATACATGTATGTGTGTGTGTGTGTGTGTGTGTGTGTGTGTGTGTGTGTGTGTGTATGTATATATATATAATGTATGTATGTATGTATGTATGTATATATGATGTATGTATGTGTATATGTATGTATGTATGTATATATATTTATGTATGTATACATGTATGTATGTATGTATATCTATTTATGTATGTATATATGTATGTATATATATATATATATAGTATGTATGTATGTATGTATATATGATGTATGTATGTGTATATGTATGTATGTATGTATATATATTTATGTATGTATATATGTATGTATGTATGTATATCTATTTATGTATGTATATATGTATGTATATATATATATATATATATATATATATATATATATGGTATGTATGTATGTATGTATGTATATATACATATATATACATACTATATATATATATATGTATATATATATATATATATATACATATATATATATATATATATATATATATATACATATATATATATATATATATATATATATATATATACATCTTCACGGTGGCAGAGGGGTTAGTGCGTTGCATGTTCTCCCCGTAAATGCATGGGTCCCCTCCGGGTACTCCAGCTTCCTCCCACCTCCAAAGACATGCACCTGGGGATAGGCCCCTCCCTCCTCGAAACACATGCACCTGGGGATAGGCCCCTCCCACCTCCAAAGACATGCACCTGGGATAGGCCCCTCCCACCTCCAAAGACATGCACCTGGGGATAGGTTGATTGGCAACACTAAATGGTCCCTAGTGTGTGAATGTGAGTGTGAATGTTGTCTGTCTATCTGTGTTGGCCCTGCGATGAGGTGGCGACTTGTCCAGGGTGTACCCTGCCTTCCGCCCGATTGTAGCTGAGATAGGCGCCAGCACCCCATGCGACCCCACAAGGGAATAAGCGGTAGAAAATGGATGGATATATATATATATATATATATATATATATATATATATATATATATATATATATATGTATGACACTATTAACGCCGGGTGTTTGTAGAGAGAGTCGGTCGTGAAATAAAAATTTTTTTCTCGTGTCCCCGCCGGTCAGTTTTTGTTTGGGCTCACAGCGTTGAAATGTTGAGGTTTCGTCTGTAGATGCCTCCGCGGGTTATATTCCTTGGAGACTGTCGAAAACAACACGACTACAAATATAAAATAAATCACAAAATCCACAATTTCAATACGTTCATACTTTGTTGTCCAGTCACTGTTGAAAGTCAGATTTTTCGTGGTTTATTTAGATAGTTTTTCAGGGTCGACAGCGCCGTCTTCTTCTAGTCACCCGCTGCTGCTTTGAAGGGTTTCATCAAGTCTGTTCGGGTGATGTTCAGCAGGCCGAATGAAAAGCTTTGTTGAGTAGTTGTTAACTTCTGCTTCCATTGTGTTATTGTTGTTCCCTGTGGGTTTTGGGGGCTTTGTGTTTGTTTGGGTGTTCTGGCGGTGGACTCGTGGTCGTGTCTCCCATTACCTGTGTCACTTTATGTTCCGCCCCCATTACATCTCCCTCACTGGCCATGTGTTCCAGCAGGTTTTGGATGAAGATCCGACAAATGGTTTTAATTTGAGCGTCACGTTTGACATTGTCTTCAAATCCAGCGGCGAGCTTCAGGCTGGGAGCTCCGTTGCAGACATGGCGGGCTTGGACCCCTTTGGGCTCCGTGGCGGTGAGCTAGCTTATGGACATCCATTTGCAAGCGTGAAAACCGTATCCGTGCTCGCCGGATTACGCCGGATTACATCTCGCCACATTCAGCCCTCTCGCTGAAGCCAACACGGGACCTGCGGAGGATTCTGTGAAGCTGGCAGAAGTCCAGGCCTTCTTCTCTCACCTATTGATTTGCTGACACATGACGGATGTCACAGGCTTCCTCTGTCAGAGAGCCCATTAAAACCAAAGCTCCATGATTGAACTCTGGAAATAAGCATCCCGCCTCTGACGTTTGGACTCTTCCTTTCCCCCAACCAGGATGGACCACAGACCGAGGAACGTGCCTCACTAAGCCCTCCTCGCGCCTGTGATCTCCTTTCACTTAATCACGCCGTCGTCTCGGCGCTGCACGACTCCTCCGCAGTCCAATCTACCTCCAGAATTGAATCAGGCACTTGTCGCAGTGTCTGCGGTGTCCAGGGAGCTGGGACAGGTGTCGCAGTCCGCTGCCGTAGGGGCGGGAGACGCCGGCGCAGCGCTGAGAATCGATGCGGAGTTTCAGGTCTAATAAGCAACCTGCCTTCCTGTTGACCCAGCAAAGGGCAACATATCGCTGAATAACACTTTCTCAGAAAGGCGAGTAATGATGACGATCGATGTGCGCAGCAGACTTCTTTTACTTCTACCTCGGCAGTTTGGAACCAACACAGTCTCTCTGTGACCTGGAGTCCCACACATTGTTGTCTCCGAGTCCTCAGTGTGTTTGCTTCCCTTCAACACATTCCACATGGCAGCTTGTTGGAATTCCAGTTTGCTCCAAGTCCAGTCGTTGTTTTGCACAGCGAAGGTCTTGCACCTCTCATTGACCATTCCTGCCATCACTCGCTCTATGAACAGTTAACTGAAGACATTTCCTTCAAATAAGACAGACTTTTTTTTTAAATATATTAAATCAGAGCTACCAACTGCTGCTTATTGTAAAATGTAAGACAGCCTGCACTATAAAATAAATAACTGGAGTTGGTTTATTGATATTCTGCACCATGAAGCCTCTGTAAATCAAAGTACTTCAATATACTGGGAGTGCAAGTACATGCAGGAATCATGTTGAATTAATAAAACACTTTGGAATAAGCTGAAAAAAGCAATGCGACGATACAGGGTGCAGATTGTCTCTAATGCTCCTAGCCTAATGCTAACGTATAATGAAGCAGCTCATTGACAGGCTAACGGAAATTAGCCGAGCCAATTGCAGGGCACGCAAACACTTATTCACTTGCAGTTATGCCTTTTTTTACAATTTACAGCAGGGGTGTCCAAACTTTTTGACTTGGCTAAAAAAATTGGTCGGGGCCGAAAGCCGACTGCATGTAAAGTATGTATGTATATATATATATATATATATATATATATATATATATATGTATATATGTATGTATATATATGCATATGTATATGTATATATATATATATATGTATGTATATATATATATATATATGTATATATATACATGTACTGTATATATATGTATGTATGTATATATATATGTATATGTATATATATACATGTACTGTATATATATGTATGTGTATATATATGTATGTGTATCCATAAATATAATATATATATGTATATGTACAGTATATATATGTATGTATGTATATATATGTATATATATATATATATATATATGTATGTATGTATATATATGTGTATGTGTGTGTGTGTGTGTGTGTGTGTGTGTGTGTGTGTGTAAAAGGAGTCATCACACTACAAAAGTTTGGAAATAAACAGGAATTCCTGTAAATGTGTTGAACGTAGAAGTAAAGTTGTTTGATTTTCCAGGATGAGTTGATATTGAAAGGGGAATGGTTTTAATCAGTTGAAAAATGTGGGAATTGTGGAAGTTTAAAAAACGGACAAATCATTTGTCCAAATCAAATGTCCCTAAAAACTGGAAAATCTTGGAAAACTGGGATTGTTTACTATTATTGAAGGACAACGCATTATTCATGAAGCTTGAAAAATGGCCAATTCATTTTAAATCGGAAACATTTCCTGGAGATCTGGGAATTTTCGTAATTTGTCAAAGGAAAGCCCGCCATTCCCGATTATGCTGAACAGTTTGAAGTTGGAACACTTTGAATCGGGTGAAACGTGTGGAAGGTAGAGCGCGACAAAATCTGGAGAATAATAATAATAATAATAATAAATTAATTTTGGTGTAAAAAAATCATATGTACAACTATTAGTAATTGTGAAAAATGAAGAGACTTTTAATAAACTATACATTGTGTTAAACTGAAGATGGTGTTTATCTTATACTTTCTGCTTTAAAAAAAAAATGCAACTGTGAGCAAATTGTAAATATTTTCACCACTCTTAAATATTTTCTAGGTAAATCCCTCCTGGGTCCTCCGCGGCTTTACCAGGAACTGCAGGAGCTCCAGCATGACCTTTGTGTGGTGGAAGATGTAACGCTCCTGGTGGGAACTCTGCAGGGGACCTACCAGGTACATCCTCTGCCATCATCCTCCACTTCACAGATGTGTGCCCCCCCCCCCAACATCTTTTACTACAACACTTTTTTAGTGGATACTGTAAATGTGGCAGCAAATATTTGGGATGTTTACATTTTACTACCACTACTAAAATGTATTTCCATACTTTTCAGTACACAGGACCTCAAAAAATGTGGTTATTGGCTTTATTTTGACCCCAAAAAATCTCGCGACGCGTTAAATGTACGTTTATTTTTGCAATTGAAGAACAATTCCTGCATTAAATAAGTTTGCAACATATCGTGTTATTTCCCGATGTATATTTTTGCCAAAAATTATGAGGGACAAGCAGTAGAAAATGCATAATCAACCCATTTGTTTATTTGCTGTTAATATCTGCTTATTTTCTGCTTTAACATGTTTTATCTACACTTCTGTGCAAAAGTAATAATCACTTATTCTTCTCTTCTTTGATACTTGACATTAGTTTTGGATGATACCACACATTTTAAAGGTAGTTACAGGATCATACGTTAGTTATTCTTCAAGTATTTCCTAGGTTTATAAACAATAAAATATGACAAAAGATTTTGGGATCATTTGAGATATCAGTCTTATCGTTGTAGTATCGATTTATGTACGGCACTTGTACTTGTTGGTATCGTTACAGTCGGTATTTGTATCGAGCCGCCCATTTGTTTACTTAGTTTTTTGCTGCAGCTGTTACAAATATTGTATAATATTGTACATGGTAATTTTGATTTTTTTATATATATTGTATACATTATATGAAAATATATTATGTATATATTCCTTTCATCCTTTTCCTACCGCTTGTCCCTTTTGGGGTCGCGGGGGGTGCCGGAGCCTATCTCAGCTGCATTCGGGCATGTATGTATAATATGTAAACATTACATATATGTTATACTTGATATTGCTACTATGTTCCATTTTAGTCTACTTAATACCTGAATTATTCTTTCCATCCTTTGAAACTAAACTACTGTGTGGAACAATTTCCCTTGTGGATCAATAGTTTGTCTAAGTCTTGTCCAAGTCCAATTGAGGAGCGCATGTTCAGCTATTCCTCGTCCTGCAGTGATAATGGTACTTGTCAGAAATGTCCTTTGAGCTGATGTTTAGTGATTTAGAAGTAACCGCGAGCTAGCTAGCGCTGTTTCATAGCTTCACCTTTGTCGTCAGTCTTAAAGGCAAAATGCGTCCATTCTCCCTCTCCTGTCTGCTTCTGCTTGTAAGTGCTCCGTGTGGCTTGACTCACATTTATTACTCCGTCATGTCCATAAATAAAAAACGTGTAGGAAAATACCTGAGCGGCGTCGCCATTACTCAAAATGTTGCATTCCCGCGTGACAAAGGTGGCACTAAGATGATCAGACAATCACTTGTCACATTGGTTATGCTGCAAAGCAAAGTTTGCCGCTCCCCGCGGCGTTCAAATCAGGACACTTCCCAGTAGTCTGCCACTGCGAAGGCGGTAGGAGTGTTATTTACGCACAGCAGGGGTGGCGTGCTTGGATGGTGGAGATGGGGGGGGGCGGGGGGGGGGTACTCAACAATCACAGAAGAGCCTCTTAGGGTAATGGTGCCACCTCTGCCCTCCTGTGCTAATAGAGGAACATGAACATGTCCCCGTGGTAACATGGCTGCACGCCAGCCAGCAAATAGAGAAAATACAAAGCTGGTGGTGTGTGACTGGAGACAGAATGCTTTTAATGTGAAATGTTTTTTTTTATTTTATAATGAATGCATGCAGGAAGTGGACCTCCACACTGACCTCAGCTCTGGATGTTCTTTCAGCCTTTTATTACCAAATGAAAACACATTTACACAAATGACTGGCAATTAGTTAAAGATATGGCAGCACGGTGGAACAGGGGTTAGTGCATGGGCCTCACAATACAAAGGTCCTAAATTCAATCCTGGGCTCGGGATCTTTTTTGTGTGGAGTTTGCATGTCCTCCCCGTGACTGCTTTGTTCCCTCCGGATATGCCCCTCCCACCTCCAAAGACATGCACCTGGGGATAGGCCCCTCCCACCTCCAAAGACATGCACCTGGGGATAGGCCCCTCCCACCTCCAAAGACTTGCACCTGGGGATAGGCCCCTCCCACCTCCAAAGACATGCACCTGAGGATAGGCCCCTCCCACCTCCAAAGACATGCACCTGAGGATAGTCCCCTCCCACCTCCAAAGACATGCACCTGGGGATAGGCCCCTCCCACCTCCAAAGACATGCACCTGGGGATAGGCCCCTCCCACCTCCAAAGACATGCACCTGGGGATAGGCCCCTCCCACCTCCAAAAGACATGCACCTGGGGATAGGTCACTCCCACCTCCAAAGACATGCACCTGGGGATAGGCCCCTCCCACCTCCAAAGACATGCACCTGAGGATAGGCCCCTCCCACCTCCAAAAACATGCACCTGAGGATAGGCCCCTCCCACCTCCAAAAACATGCACCTGGGGATAGGCCCCTCCCACCTCCAAAAGACATGCACCTGGGGATAGGCCCCTCCCACCTCCAAAGACATGCACCTGAGGATAGGCCCCCTCCCACCTCCAAAGACATGCACCTGAGGATAGGCCCCTCCCACCTCCAAAGACATGCACCTGGGGATAGGCCCCTCCCACCTCCAAAGACATGCACCTGGGGATAGGCCCCTCCCACCTCCAAAAACATGCACCTGGGGATAGGCCCCTCCCACCTCCAAAGACATGCACCTGGGGATAGGCCCCTCCCACCTCCAAAGACATGCACCTGGGGATAGGCCCCTCCCACCTCCAAAGACATGCACCTGGGGATAGGTTGATCGGCAACACTAAATGGTCCCTAGTGTGTGAATGTGAGTGTGAATGGTGTCGGTCTATCCATGTTGGCCCTGTGATGAGGTGGTGACTTGTCCAGGGTGTACGCCGCCTTCCACCCGAATGCAGCTGAGACAGGCTCCCGCGACCGCAAAAGGGACAAGCGGTAGAAAATGGATGGATGGACAGTTAAAGATAGACCGCATTTCTCTGACCATTAGCGCGATAAAGGAGTCATATTATTATGATATTTTTGTTCTACACTTAAGACTTCCTTGTGGTCTACAGAACTTGTGATGGTGGTTCTTTACTCAACATGTTGCATTGATGGTGTTTTACACATCATGTACAAGTTGCGTTGTGTGCCTCCACTTTGACAGCGCCTTTTCCCCGCCATCTTTGTTTTATCGCTAGTTTTTAGCGCTTCCATAGCGAATCTACTGCCAGATATCAGTGAGAAGTGTACGCTACTATATATTAGAAATGGCATCAGCGCAGGATGAATGTCCCACAACAAGAGCACGCACATTTTCAGGACTTATGCAGATCCCAAATACACATCAGCAGGTACCAATAGGTAAGAAAAGTTGGTTTTGTTTAATTTTGCGAAACAAAACAGAAGATAATGTCTCCTAATAAGTACCATTTTGGGGTCCTTTTGCACACACCATAAAAAAGGCGTATGTTGAAGCACAGTACGTCTGACTATGGCGGGGTAGGTACTATTTTTGGAGGTGGTATAGTACCGAATATGATTAATTAGTACCGCAGCACTGGACTAGTACTGGTATACCATACAACTCTAGCAGCAGTTATATTAGAATTGTTACAAAACTTCTTTTCTGCTCCTCATTTGCAATGCTTTGATATATATTTTTTTAACGTCCTTTTCTGTTGTCCCAAATAAAACAAACAACATTTTTTGGGTTGTTTGAACGTGTTTCCTCTGCCTCTCCATCAAAGAACCTGAACACCACAGTGGCCCAGGACTGGTGCTTGGCTCTGCAGAGGTTCATCCGTATCAAAGAGGAGCAGATCCAGAGTGCCAACAAATGCCGCTTACGCCTGCAGGTGCCCGGCAGACCTGACAAGTACGTACAATCACCAACGCTGCTTTGTTCTCGCCTCAAAGCTTCTTCTTCTTCTTATTCTTCTTGTTGTTGTTGTTGTTGTTGCTGCTTTCAACAATCCCCAACAGTTTTTAGTTTTTTGCAGGAAGTGGTTTCTAAATCAGTATCCGCTGGGCGAGCGCATACTTGAAATTAGAGGGGAAGTAAACAACAACTGTGATTATGAATTTGTGAATTATTTGTGAATGATTATGCAGGTGTTGCATAGGTGACATACCGTATTTCCTTGAGTATATAGTATGCACCTGCCTTGAATTGCCGCCGGGTCAAACTCGCTTCGCAAAATAATTAGCGCATGCTTAGCAGTACCGCCGGCTCAGGATTAACGCCGGGTCAAACTCCTTTTGCAAAATATTATTTTTATTAGCGCATGTCTAGAATTTCCGCAGGGTCAAACTCGTCACGTCACGAGTGACACTTCACCTGTCATCATTTTCAAAATGGAGGAGGCTGATTTCAATCATTTGAAATCGCATAAAGGGAAGAAGATTAAGAGCTATTCAGTAGGATTTAAGGTCCAAGCTATTGAATATGCTAAAAAGAACAGTAAGCAGCTATGTTTTATTAATATACCGTAGCTGCGTGTGTCAAATATGAGTCATTAAATGACTCCCGCCTCCTGGTGGTAGAGGGCGCTAGTGATCCTTCTTGCGACTACTCGGCTGCAGAAGAAGTGACAACAAGCAGCAAGAGTGAGCAGCGTGTGTTTATTTTTTCTTCTCGCTTGCACTTTTAACATGGAGGATTACATATCTAAAATAATACAGTTTTCTAAACTGGACTTTCAATCGAAGCAGGAGGTAATAAAGGAAGATCTTCATCGAGATAGAGAAACTTTTAAAGCTGAAGAAAGATAAGGAAGACTTCTATAAACAAGTTATCGATGCTTTTGATCAGAAGGAGCTGCGCATGGACTTCATTTATAAGTAAAGGTAAGACCATAATAACGTTTTTTTTATTAAATGTGCTTTTCATGATGGTATCCTTACATCACACTCAAATTTATAAGCGCAGGTCTAAATTTACCACATGCCTTTGGTAAGTGCGAGGTGAGAAGTGAGAAGAGGTTTTAGAATAATTAGCGCCCCGGGCACTTCAAGGAAATACGTTACATCAAACAAACCTCTAAAGAAGTGATCACTGCAAACTTATGCATTCTTCCACTCTGCTCCCTTGGATTGGAGTTTCAGCGACTTTTCTCGTCTTCTTTCGTAAAATCTTGACATCTTTCGCCCTTGATTACCTCTCGGGGAACTCTGGTGAAACGTTTATCGTTTTTTGCGATCTGAACAGTTCCAACAAGCTAAAACGACACAGGTGTAGGACATTTTTCTTGGAGAAAGGCAAACTGCTGCCCAGAAGGCTATGACAACAGATGCTCGCCGGCCCCCCCGCTTCCAGCCTGGCATATTTAACGAGCCAGGTGAAAACAAGCTATTAAGCACAAACTGTGGTAACAACTCTGGTGTCCTGTTTGCTCCACTAAACAGATGAACTAACCCTCTCATTTCACTTCCAATGCAACTCATTTCTACATCAAAGTGCGATGAGTTTGCAATCTTCTTTCATGATAAAGTTCAAGGCATTCCAAATGTAATATTTTCCTGGAAAATTAATAGCTCCTCTGCAGCCAGGGAGTCCAGTGGAGCTGTCACTGACTAAGCATCATCCACAGTCTGAGGCCATCAACACGCTGCCTTGATGCACGTCCCAATACATTTCTAAAGGCTCTTTGTTTACTGCAATTTGCTCATTGAGTTAAAGGAAAATTTGCACTTTTTATGGTAGTCATCTTTGTAGCCTTTAAAACTTCAAAAACAACTTTAAAACCCTCCATTAATGTTTTATATACACACTGCAAGTATATATATAATGTAGTAACAGACACCTCATAACAATATGTAATATGTACAATATACAATCTGCAAGTATATGTATATATATATATATATATATATATATATATATATATATATATATACATATCATGTAGTAACAGACATCTTCATAACAATATGTACAATGTACACTCTGCAAGTATATATATATATATATATATATATATATATATATATATATATATATATATATATATATATATATATATAATGTAGTAACTGACACCTTCATAACAATTTGTAATATGTACAATATACACACTGCAAGTATGTATATGTATATATATATATATATGTATGTATACATATATATATATATATACATACATATATATAAAATGCAGTAACAAACACATTCATTGCAATATGTACAGTATTTACCGTATTTTGGTCATTTTAATCATTGCCGGAACTAATTCTTTGGCGCATTTATTTCCGTTTCCATTGCTGCGCACTTCATATTTCTGGAAACAAACACGAAGTGTGTTCTGATCTTGGCAGATTTCCTAACAAAAAAAAAAAAAAAAATGCGACTATTTTTGGACAAATGAAGATTCGTAACCTTAGTACAAGCGGTAAAAAATGGATGAATCGATCTTTTTGAAGCTGAATATATGGAGGAAGAAATACTGCTTCTATAAGTGAGCACAAAGGAAGAGTGAGACGTTGTAGCAGACAGAAGCCGAGAGAGTGAGGTGAAAGTGACTGGAAGCTGCAAAATGTGGAATTTAAAGCCATGCTATTTCAACATAAATGGAGTGCTTGCCCAAATAAACCGGTAAAAACGTATAATGCCAGCTGGACCCAACACACAAGTCTCCATGGAGTGAGTCATTATAATATTGATCATGATACATGAAGCACGTAACTACAGTACATACACTGTCTGGCTAGCTGTGTACAAACAAAACATGAAATCATACTTTACAGATAATATATGATTGTTCATTTTTTCACTCGGTACAGATTGCTGTTCTATCACAGTGTTGTGCATTACAAACTCAAACGTGTTTTGTGTTGACTTACAAGCTAGCTTTTCTTGCCGTAGTTAGCTTTTACAACTAATACCATAGCACGCCTAGAAAAAGGGTTCCTCAGTGTTTGCTCTTACAATAACAATGTTGCTACAGTTTGTTATTATACAGCTCACACAACTTAAATGAAGTATTGTTGACGGTTTTTAAAGTGATTTAGAGGTAGAATTGATTGGTAACATTAGCTGCATTGCTGGCCGCCAAAAACAAGCCATTTTTTACATGTTAGAATGCAAAAAGAAACAAAAAAAATCTTGTTAAGGCTGCAGTTAAACACACTCGTACACTTGCTTCGCGTTACAGTGGAAAGAGTACTTTTTTTCCCGGAGAAGTAAAAGACGCACACAAGGTGATAGAAGAATTCTGCATGTGTGATCGCCATCTGATTGCGATGGGACCTCCGTGTCAGCTGGCTCCGCCCCCTGGTGACGGAGGTGGGCGGTGCTCCCTCAGGTGCAGCATGAGCAGCTCGTGTAGCATCAGGCGCTCGCTTTCTTCCCACAAACTCCCTGTCTTGTCACTTTCCCTTACTTGTGTTGCATCTCAAACAACAAAAGAAGTTGGCGAGGGACAAGCCCGAGGACCCCCTGCACAGAGGCGGCCCCTACCTGTCTGCCCGCCAGCGCTGCTCTGTAGTCAGGCGGCACGTCGCCAGCTGCGCACTGCAAACAGAGCGAGTACGTGGGAAGCATCCTGGCAGACTTCATTAGCATCCTCCTCTACAGTGGCCACTTCAAATGTCACACTTCAAGTCCACGCACACGCTTCCCCTTCTAATGGCGGACCGTTCAGACTTTATCAATGCGGAGAGCGTCTCCCAAACAATCCCCTGGCCCTGGAGGGTCCTTGGGATCTTATCTCGGTGACCGGCACTTTTCACCGTGACTCCCTTGTGAGTGGAGAGGTGTGGAAGAATAAATGGACTCCCACTCCAGGACTCCCAAGTTACAGCTGCTATTAGCAGTCGACTAAACTTGTTAATTGAGGCACAACATCGCCTTAATGCGGCGCTTCTCCGTTGGTTTCAGTTCTGTATTAACACTAAATATGCTGCTACTGTTAGGTTTAAGCACCGAACTATCTATTAAACAGAACAAGAAGCAAGGAATCAGGCAGCGACAGAGTTCAATTTTGCTCATGAGGAGAATGCATGGAGCTGCACTCTCAGTTACAGTCCCGCCCTACACTCTGAGGAACAGCCCACGCGCTCCTCTATTTATTCAGTTTAGGAGTTCCTTAGTTACATGCGGAGGCTGCTTCTAAAGGGAGGGGTCACACTTTATGCGAGCAGTTCCGGTGCGCACAATACGTGGTTATTCTGAACGGAAATGGTCTGGGGGGCGTTGTGATTAAGCCTTGTCTCTGCTTTGTCTGCCTGCTGTTGATATGACTTATGTTTGTTGAGGTGCTGGTTTGTTCTTGGCTGTTAGCAAGCTGAAAGACAGAAAACATCTGAGCAACGGCCTTTAAGCGTAAGAGTTGTGTGATAACTTCTATATCATTATTCTAACAAACAGTTACGCTATCGACACCTTACGGCGCCCCGAACCCGCCCGCGGGGGGGCTCCCCCGCTATTTTCTAAGGGACGGACTCGTTAATTGAGGCACGGTGCTTTTCCATTATTTTCAGTTCTGTATTAACACTAAATATGCTGCTACTGTCAGGTTTAAGCACCGAACTATCTATTAAACAGAACAAGAAGCAAGGAATCAGTCAGAGACGGAGTTCAATTTTGCTCATGAGGAGAACGCTGTTACAGTCCCGCCCTACACTCTGAGGAACAGCCCACGCGCTCCTCTATTTATTCAGTTTAGGAGTTCCCTAGTTACATGCTGAGGCTGCTTCTAAAGGGAGGGGTCACACTTTATGCGAGCAGATCCAGTGCGCACAATACGTGGTTATTCAGGACAGAAATGTGCTGGGAGGCGTTGTGATTGCGCCTTGTCTCTGCTTTGTGTGCCTGCTGTTGATATGACTTATGTTTGTTGAGGTGCTGGTTTGTCCTTTGAACATCTGCGGCGAGGCCACTCCTCACATGCAGTGGAAGATAACAAGTTGTGTGCCTTTGCGCGAGAAGAAAAAGTACAGCTTGAGCACAATAGATAATAACTAGAGCAACGGCCTTTAAGCATAAGACTTGTGTGATAACTTATATATCATTATTCTAACAAACAGTTACGCTATCGACACCTTACGGCGCCCCGAACCCGCCCGCGGGGGGGCTACTCCCACTCTTTTCTAGGGGATGGACTCGTTGATTGAGGCACAATTATGACATGCAATATGTCAGTGTCCTCACATTATTATTATTTCCTATTTTCAAATATGAGTAAACAATACTATACATGTTTAATTATTTTCATAAATGTATATCCTATTCTGGCACGGCATAGCTCGGTTGGTAGAGTGGCCGTGCCAGCAACTTGAGGGTTGCAGGTTCAATTCCCACTTCTGTCATCCTAGTCACTGCCGTTGTGTCCTTGGGCAAGACACTTTACCCACCTGCTCCCAGTGCCACCCACACTGCTTTAAATGTAACTTAGATATTGGGTTTCACTATGTAAAAAGTGCTTTGAGTCACTTGAGAAAAGCGCTATATAAATATAATTCACTTCACGACATTGCCTTAATGCGGCGCTTCTCCATTGTTTCCAGTTCTGTATTAACACTAAATATGCTGCTGCTGGTGTACACCGCCTTCTGCCTTAATGTAGTTGTGATAGGCGCCAGCGACCCCAAGAAAAAAAAGTACAGATTTCAGGCATGTGATTTTTCCGTCTAAAGTCGGAATTCCGTCTTTTTTAATCTTGGGGGGGGGAAAAAAAATGATCTTCCGTTTTTCCGTTTTTTTTCCGACCCTAAGTTGATTGGTGGATATGTTCCTTGTGACCAATCAGGACATCTGTTATGAATGATGATGTCATCACCGCCATTTTCCAAATGTAAACAATGTCGGTTCTCGAGAGGATGGACGCTTCAAGAGTATAAGAAATTGATAAACATGTCAAAAATAAGTGTCGATGGGACTGGATGGAAAGGGAAATCACTGATACTGTTGGGAAGAAGGAAGTTACCACTTTGTTCGGCGAATTTATTCGGAAAAGTTTAGTGCACCTGGTGTCATGATAATATTGACTATGGATCACGAGGTTTCAAGGCTTTGGAAGTACATGCGAAACCCCAAAAACTTATGAAACAACTTGAAGCAAGAAAAACAAACTTTTCACTAGCTGCTACTTTTGGATGTCAGCTGAAAGTGAGCAAACCTTACAGACTTCATCCTTAGTTTCCATCGACAACTGCCGTCGACATGGAGAGGAAAGATCCACCCAAACAAGCCACTTCAGTTGCAGACAGGCTAGTTAATAATGAGGTAAGCTACAAAATATATTTGCTTGCGAAATACGCATGTTTGTTTTAAATATTAATCAATTATTGCTTTGCGAAATATAAATGGCTTTTTCTAAAAATAAAAAGCCTTGTGAAAATATATTATGAAATTACAGAAATTCAAAGAGTCGCATTATTGATTCCAGTTAACAATTTATTTAAAATACATTTGCATATAATACTATTTTGTAATATTAAGTTCTTATGTAGTCTCTTGAAACTATAATGTCAGTGGTGTAACAACCTTGAAGGTAAATATTTCCACACTTGTTTCATGCAACATGTCAGTGTCCTCACATTATTATTATTTCCTATTTTCAAATATGAGTAAACAATACTAAACATGTTTAATTATTTTCATAAATGTATATCCTAATTTGGCGAAAAGAATGAAATGTTTACATTTGGTATTTTAATTTGGAAGGAAAGCTCATGTTCGGGCTCTCTGAGCAAGTAAATGTGTGAAGTGAAGTAATGTGGTGATACTGTAAATAAAGTGTAGATAATAACACTGATCAATGTGACAGCTGTGGATGTGAGATGAACACAAGATGTAAATATTAGTGACTAAATACTGTTGGGACTGAACCATATAGTGAAGTGAATTATATTTATATAGCGCTTTTCTCTAGTGACTGAAAGCGCTTTACATAGTGAAACCCAATATCTAAGTTACATTTAAAGCAGTGTGGGAGCAGGTGGGTAAAGTGTCTTGCCCAAGGACACAACGGCAGTGATTAGGCTGGCGGAAGCGGGAATCGAACCTGCAACCCTCAAGTTGCTGGCACGGCCACTCTACCAACCGAGCTATGCCCCCATATACAATAATTCATTAGGGTAATTGGGGTATGTATGTTCTATTAATGATGTTTCCATGTCTTTAAACACTAAAATATTTTCTTCAAATGGTGCTGTCTTTGTTAATTTTAGCATGTTGAATGGGTGAAAAACCAGGAGCTTCAGGGGGCGTTGTCCCCCTTTGTCCCCCCACCAGGGCACCTCGTCCACCAGACCCCCGGAAATTTTTTCAGTCTTTTTCATTGTCGTCAAATCACATACCTGAGCTTTAGCACAATAGATAATAACTAGAGCAACAGTCTTTAAGCATAAGACTTGTGTGATAACTTATATATCATTATTCTAACAAACAGTTACGCTATCAACACCTTACATCGCCCCGGGGAAGGAGGAGGGGGAGGGGGGGGCTCCTCTCACTATTTTCTAGGGGACGGACTTTTTTCCACGCTATTACCTCTCTGGCCTCTTTCGTCAGGGACATCGAGGGACAGACGTAGTGTCTTTTCCTTGGCTGTAATAAAGTTCCTCCATGACATCTTCTGCGCTGTCATCACAATCAAAGACTTGCTGCGGAACAAATCCCCTTTTGCTGATTAAAATCCTTCAACTGAAGGTGCCGCAATTTCGGAGTTTAACTAACTAAAACGCTAGCTCAAAGTGGTTGCCCAGCAACAAGAGACTGTGCAACACGTGTTTAGTCACCATCTGACGTCTACATCGTTTATACACACTTTTATCATTTGCACACCCACCTAATATGTTCATTGATTTTATTGATGATATATTTGATTATAAATACATCTAAAGTCAGTCAGTCTAAAGTCTAACATAGTGTTGATAAAAGATGTTCCTGCTGTGTGATGTTTCATGATTTTAACCTAAATGTTAATTACATTTTTTATTTACACCAATTATATATATGTGTGAGTATATATATGTATGTATGTATATATATATATATATATATATATATATATATATATATATATATATATATATATATATATATATATATATATATATATATATATATATATATATATATAATGTTTGTGTGGGGGAAAAAATCTCAAGACTTTCATCTCTACAGAAATGTTTCATGAGGGGTTCCCTCAATCGTCAAAATATTTTAATGGAAACATTCACATACCAAACTTTATATAGGGCATAGAGTGGGTAGGTACAGGAAGGCGTAGGGGTGTGGTGATTGGCTCATGTGTTACCTAGGAGGTGTCTCCGTCTGCGACGGAATGCTGATACAATTTCACTGCGCTTGTTGAGGGATGACAGGTCTGGGTGATATATAATAAACAGTTTCTCTTTCAAGCATAGGTTGCATCTTTTATTACCACTGTTTCGTTTTCTGCTCTTTTTTGGTTGGTTTCCTGGCGTGGGTTCGTAGGTGAGGGTGACGTTGTAAGCCGCTTTCATCAAGTGCTTTCTGGTACGGGGGGGGGTTGCTTGGTCAAATTCAGCTTTGCTAGATGATAGCATCGATAGCCTTTTATTAATTCCGTTAGGTATTATTTTCGTGGTGGTGGGTGGGTGGTTGCTGTCATGGTGCACGTATTGGAGTGTTGTGTTGGGTTTCGTGAATGGTTGGTAGCTGTTATTTCTCAGGTTGGTAGCGACGTCGAGGAAGTTGACGGTTTGCTTGTTGGCTTCAATCGTGATCCATAGGCCTTTCTCTTTGAAGATTTGGCATATGCGCTTCTTGGTATTCTTGCTGATCTTTGGGGAGGCGCGGCACACTCCCAGTCCGTCATCACGGTCAATACCAAAGTTCAGCTTCAGGCTCGTAAGCTGGGAGAGGAGGAAACTCCCAACGAGTTCACACATTTCTGCTCCGTCATGTTGAATAATGTCGACTACTCAATAACATGGCAAATTCTTGCATCCAGCACACCTTACAACAGTGGTAATAAAAGATGCAACCTAGGCTTAAAAGAGAAACTGTTTATTATATATCATCCAGACCTGTCATCCCTCAACAAGCACAGTGAAATCATTTCAACATGCCGCCACAGACGGAAACACCTCCTAGGTAACACATGAGCCAATCATCACGCCCCTACGCCTGCCTGTACCCACCCACTCTGTGCTCTATATAAACCATTGTATGTGAATGCTTCCATTAAAATCTCCTGATGATTGAGGGAACCCCTCATGAAACAGTTCTGTAGAGATGAAGTAGTCTTGTGATTTTTTCCCCACACATATATATGTATGTATGTATATATATATATATGTATGTATGCATACTAGTCGCTCCGGAGTATAAGGCGCACCTGCCGAATATGCATGATAAAGAAGGAAAAAAACATATATAAGTTGCACTGGAGTATAAGTCACATTTTTTGGAGAAATGTATTTAATAAAACCCAACACCAAGAATAGACATTTGAAGGCAATTTAAAATAAAGAATAGTGAACAACAGGCTGAATAAGTGTAGGTTATATGAGGCATAAATAAGCAACTGCTATGTTAACCTAACATATTATGGTAAGAGTCATTCAAATAACTATAACATATAGAACATGCTATACCTTTACCAAACTATCTCTCACTCCTAATCCATAAATCCCATGAAATTTTATACGTCTAGTCTCTTACGTGAATGAGCTAAATAATATTATTTGATATTTTACGGTAATGTGTTAATCATTTTACGGTAATGTGTTAATCATTTCACACAAGTCGCTCCTGAGTATAAGTCGCATCCGCGGCCAAACTATGAAAAAAACTGTGACTTATAGTCCGAAAAATACGGTGTATATATATATATATATATATATATATATATATATATATATATATATATATATATATGTCACCGACAAATAGCGGTATTGATAAGGAATATTGATAAGGGTATGGTATTGATACAATTTTAACGATATACATCCCTACTAGATGGTGTGGCAACTCTCAGGGTGAATCTTGTAAGTTTGGATGAAAATATGCGGCGTATCACTTGATAGTTCATTAGCTAAGAAGAGAACTTAGTTTTTCCGACCACAAGAACAAAGAAAGTGAGTGTGAAGGTCATGAAGCTAATGAAATTCATCGAAGTGAAGCAAGAACGCGACAAAAAACGAGGGGCGAGATGTGTTGTTTGCATGAAGCTCTTCTGGTCTGCACCATCCTGAGGAAGTCCTTTGGATTCATTGTAACGAACCTCTCACAACCCGTGCCTAATTAATGATCGATCATCCAGCCGACTGCATTCCGCTGTGACAATTGGTCACCCAATAAAAAAAAAAGAGCAAGTTTGCTTGAGTGAGCTGAGGTCAACACTCAAACCATTATTCCATTATGCATTATTCAAGTGTATCCAAAGAAAAGAAATGAATGTGAGTTCTTGCATTAACTTTTCATAATGTGAGTAGAAAATAATTCAGCACCTGCGCCACCAGGTCAATGGCTGCCGGCTGCATTCCGCCCGACACGGCAAGAACTTGGTGGAGTTGCTTTGCACACACTCAAGGTCGGCTATTATTCTGTGCCGGGTCAGAGGCCCATCTTCCAGAAAAGTGGTGCAGGATTTTGACAGCCCAATCTTCAGATTTAATGAAAGGCATGAGTAGGCGTAGCAGATTGAACACATACTTATACTACAATTTGCAATTCTAGTAGGAATTGCATGGGATTGGCCTGTGTGCGCCTGTCACCCAACCGCCCGTTGATATTGAATGTCCAGGGTGTGTGGATGTGGGGAGAAATGCCTGGAAATTCTGTGAAAACTGGGAATTTTTAGAAATTGGTTAACATGTTTTGCCTTTGATATGTTGGAAGAGTGTGTGTGTGGATGGTTGAAAGTCCCCAATCAAGTAAATATCGGACCGCTTGGGATGGTTTCCTGTGGACGGGACTCTCGCTGCTGTCTTAGATCCGCTTTGAACTGAACTCTCGCCGCTGTGTTGGAGCCACTATGGATTGAACTTTCACAGTATCATGTTAGACCCGCTCCACATCCATTGCTTTCGGTCCCCTAGAGGGGGGGGTTTGCCCACATCTGAGGTCCTCTCCAAGGTTTCTCATAGTCAGCATTGTCACTGGCGTCCCACTGGATGTGAATTCTCCCTGCCCACTGGGTGTGAGTTTTCCTTGCCCTTTTGTGGGTTCTTCCGAGGATGTTGTAGTCGTAATGATTTGTGCAGTCCTTTGAGACATTTGTGATTTGGGGCTATATAAATAATCATTGATTGATTGATTGACCTTCGGTTCAAAAATGTGTTGAAATGAGAATTGGTATTTTGGAATTCCTGGAATTACGGGAAAAACGGAAATATGTTCAAAAAAAAAAAGGTAACTCTTGTTGTCCCAACTAAGAGGAATGTTCTCAAGGTGGAATGGTTGGAATTTGCTGAAAAATGTGGACTGTGACAACGTTGGTGCTTTGTAGAACCGGCAATTCTGGGAATACGTGGAATTTTTGTACTTGGAAAAAGGTAGTTTGGTTGTCCAAGATGAGTGGAAGGGATACGAATCAGTTGGGAAATGTGGAAGTTGTTGGAAAACATAGTATATATATATATATATATATATATATATATATATATATATATATATATATATATATATATATATATATATATATATATATATATATATAGATATGTATGTGTGTATATAATATATATATGTATGTATTATATATATGTATATATATATATATGTGTGTGTATATAATATATATATGTATATATATATATATATATATATGAGAACCTTGGAGAGGACGAAAGCAATATATATGTATATTGCTTTCGTCCTCTCCAAGGTTCTCATATATATATATATATATATATATATATATATATATATATATATATATACATATATATATTATATACACACATATATATATACATATATATATATATATATATATATATATATATATATATATATATATATATATACTATGTTTTCCAACAACTTCCATATATATATATATATATATATATATATATATATATTGCTTTCGTCCTCTCCAAGGTTCTCATAGTCATCATTGTCACCGACGTCCCACTGGGTGTGAGTTTTCCTTGCCCTTATGTGGGCCTACCGAGGATGTCGTAGTGGTTTGTGCAGCCCTTTGAGACACTAGTGATTTAGGGCTATATAAGTAAATATTGATTGGTTGATTGATTGATTTTTTTTTACATACATACATATGTTTCTGTGGTTTATCCTATATACAGTGCTGAATACCGGGGTAGAGTGGAATATACTTTGGGGCGGCATAGCTCGGTTGGTAGAGTGGCCGTGCCAGCAACTTGAGGGTTGCAGGTTCGATTCCCGCTTGTGCCATCCTAGTCACTGCCGTTGTGTCCTTGGGCAAGACACTTTACCCACCTGCTCCCAGTGCCACCCACACTGCTTTAAATGTAACTTAGATATTGGGTTTCACTATGTAAAGCGATTTGAGTCACTTGAGAAAAGCGCTATATAAATATAATTCACTTCACTTCACTTCACTTTAGGTCAGGAAAAAACACACAAGAGGCTAAATCATCCCTATAAGCCTGTTATGCAGGTTGCCCTGCAAAACATATATGTATCTATATCTCTGTGTGTGTGTGTGTGTGTGTGTGTGTGTGTGTTTCTCAGCACCTGTATTATGATTTCCCCATCAAATGAATAAATAAATATGATTAAAATGTAAAAAAAAAGATAAAAGTATTGATAAATGATGGGCTGTCAGGTGCGTCCTTCTGGCTGCAACCATGACTGCCAAATGGCCCTCAGCGAGGACGACGCCCCGCTCCGACAGGAAGGAGGCGGAGCCAGGGTGTATGTCGGCTCTGCCACTCGCCGCCGGCGTCCTTGTGTGTCAGTGTCACTCGCTGCTCACCTGCCGCTCACCTGCTGCCTTGAATCAGCCGAGCTCACGTCCTCGCTTCTCCAACTCCTCCCCCTCCCTTTCTTTTATCCGCCGGCCTTGTCTTGAGTGGCGTTCCCAATTACGCCGCCTCTGTCAGCCGTCCGATCGCAGGCCGTGTTCGACGCCGTCAAAGTGTGCACTTATTGTGCCGCCCAAGGAGTCGGCCGCTGTCTTGACGTCACGTCCTCCATCTTGGCCAAATCGCCGTGGCGATAATTAAGCGTTTGATGGAGGGAATAACACGTCTTTGCTGAGAACTCCCAGGTGTGCTCCGTCATCCTCTCAGAACATTGGTTCTGTCTTTGGAAGTCCGGTTGAGAGCAAAGTGCAGCACATGCAGGGCAACACAAAGTATGGTTGACATCTCAGCGTTTCAACATCAAACTACATTCTGGCAACATACTTTTCACACTCATTCAGTTCAAATATGGTGATGTATGAAATTGTGTTAGATGTAAATATAAACAGAATACAATGATTTGCAAATCCTTTTCAAGCCATATTCAGTTGAATATGCTACAAAGACAACATATTTGATGTTCAAACTCATAAACTTTATTTTTTTTTTGCAAATAATTAACTTAGAATTTCATGGCTGCAACACGTGCCAAAGTAGTTGGGAAAGGGCATGTTCACCACTGTGTTACATCACCTTTTCTTTTAACAACACTCAATAAATGTTTGGGAACTGAGGAAACTAATTGTTGAAGCTTTGAAAGTGGAATTCTTTCCCATTCTTGTTTTATGTAGAGCTTCAGTCCTTCAACAGTCCGGGGTCTCCGCTGTCCTATTTTACGCTTCATAATGCGCCACACATTTTCCATGGGAGACAGGTCTGGACTGGGAAAGTACCCGCACTCTTTTTTTTACGAAGCCACGCTGTTGTAACACTTGTCTTGCTGAAATAAGCAGGGGCGTCCATGATAACGTTGCTTGGATGACAACATATGTTGCTCCAAAAACTTTATGGACCTTTCAGCATTAATGGTGCCTTCACAGATGTGTAAGTTACCCATGTCTTGTTCACTAATACACCCCCATACCATCACACATGTGTAAGTTACCCATGCCTTGGGCACTAATGCACCCCCATACCATCACACATGCTGGCTTTTCAACTTTGGGCCTAAAACAATCCGGATGGTTATTTGCCTCTTTGTTCTGCAGGACACCACGTCCTCTGTTTCCAAATATAATTTGAAATGTGGACTCGTCAGACCACAGAACACTTTTCCACTTTGCATCAGTCCATCTTAGATGAGCTCGGGGCGCTAATTAATTTAAAACCTCTTCTCACTCCGGCACTTACCAAAGGCATGCGGTAAATTTAGGCCTGCGCTTATAAATTTGAGTGTGATGTAAGGATACCCTCATGAAAAGCACATTTAATAAAAAAAAACGTTATTATGGTCTTACCTTTACTTATAAATGAAGTCCATGTGCAGCTCTTTCTGATCAAAAGCATCGATAACTTGTTTATAGAAGTCTTCCTTATCTTTCTTCAGTTTTAAAAGTCTCTCTGTCTCGATGGAGATCTTCCTTTATTACCTCCTGCTTCCATTGAAAGTCCAGTTTAGAAAACTGTTTTATTTTAGATATGTAATCCTCCATGTTAAAAGTGCAAGCGAGAGGAAAAAATTAAGGATGGCTGCTCACTCTTGCTGCTTGTTGTCACTTCTTCTGCAGCCGAGTAGTCGCAAGAAGGATCACTAGCGCCCTCTACCACCAGGAGGCGGGAGTAATTTAATGACTCATATTTGACACACGCAGCTACGGTATATTAATAAAACATAGCTGCTTACTGTTCTTTTTAGCATATTCAATAGCTTGGACCTTAAATCCTACTGAATAGCTCTTAATCTTCTTCCCTTTATGCGATTTCAAATGATGGAAATCAGCCTCCTCCATTTTGAAAATGATGACAGGTGAAGTGTCACTCGTGACGTGACGAGTTTGACCCGGCGGAAATTCGAGACATACGCTAATAAAAACAATATTTTGCGAAAGGAGTTTGACCCGGCGGTAATGCTAAGCATGCGCTAATTATTTTGGGAAACGAGTTTGACCCGGCAGTAATTCTAGGCAGGCACATACTATATACCTGGCGGCAATTCAAGGAAATACGGTAGTCGTCCGGTGAGTAAAGCTCCGCCTCCATTTCCTCCAAAACTCTCTTCTTCTCGACTTTGTAGTCCTCCGTGGTGTCTCGTTCTGGTTGGAACATTCTGTGGCAATGTGGTCGCATGCAGAGCGCCGGTTGTCGTGATCCCGATATGCAGAGCACAGTAGGAGAAAGCATGCAGATAAAAGGAATTTGAAATAAGGAAAAACAAAGAACGAGTGAAGCTTTGGGTGCACGCGACCCTACAGTATCCTAGCAGTTAGCAACAGTTTGTAGAGTAAGTATTCACTGAACAAAGTTCTAACAAATCTGAACTGAATTCGAGTTAATTGCAAACTGAGAACCGGTGGGCTGGCAGACAAAGTCAAGGACCAGAAACAGGAAATGAAAAACTAGAAAATAAGAGCGCTAGACAAGAACTAAAACACCAAAAACAGGAAAACGCCTGTGCTTGCTAGTTTATGTTAGCAGGCTGCCCAAATGAAATGGTCACGCTCCGTAAGATTCTAGACTACAATAGATAAATCAATCAATCAATCAATGTTTACTTATATAGCCCTAAATCACTAGTGTCTCAAAGGGCTGCACAAACCACCACGACATCCTCGGTAGGCCCACATAAGGGCAAGGAAAACTCACACCCAGTGGGACATTGGTGACCCAGTGGGACGTCGGTGACAATGATGACTATGAGAACCTTAGAGAGGAGGAAAGCAATGGATGTCGAGCGGATCTAACATGATACTGTGAAAGTTCAATCCACAATGGATCCAACACAGTCGCGAGAGTCCAGTCCATAGGCGGACCAGCAGCGCAGAGATGTCCCCAGCCGATACACAGGCAAGCAGTACATGGCCACCGGATCGGACCGGACCTCCTCCACACGGGAGAGTGGGACATAGAAGAAAAAGAAAAGAAACGGCAGATCAACTGGTCTAAAAAGGGAGTCTATTTAAAGGCTAGAGTATACAAATGAGTTTTAAGGTGAGACTTAAATGCTTCTACTGAGGTGGCATCGCGAACTGTTACCGGGAGGGCATTCCAGAGTACTGGAGCCCGAACGGAAAATGCTCTATAGCCCGCAGACTTTTTTTGGGTTTTGGGAATCACTAATAAGCCGGAGTCCTTTGAACGCAGATTTCTTGCCGGGACATATGGTACAATGCAATCGGCAAGATAGGATGGAGCTAGACCGTGTAGTATTTTATACGTAAGTAGTAAAACCTTAAAGTCACATCTTAAGTGCACAGGAAGCCAGTGCAGGTGAGCCAGTACAGGCGTAATGTGATCAAACTTTCTTGTTCTTGTCAAAAGTCTAGCAGCCGCATTTTGTACCAACTGTAATCTTTTAATGCTAGACATGGGGAGACCCAAAAATAATACGTTACAGTAGTCGAGGCGAGACGTAACAAACGCATGGATAATGATCTCAGCGTCTTTAGTGGACAGAATGGAGCGAATTTTAGCGATATTACGGAGATGAAAGAAGGCCGTTTTAGTAACGCTTTTAATGTGTGCCTCAAAGGAGAGAGTTGGGTCGAAGATAATACCCAGATTCTTTACCGTGTCGCCTTGTTTAATTGTTTGGTTGTCAAATGTTAGAGTTGTATTATTAAATAGAGTTCGGTGTCTAGCAGGACCGATAATCAGCATTTCCGTTTTTTTGGCGTTGAGTTGCAAAAAGTTAGCGGACATCCATTGTTTAATTTCATAAAGACACGCCTCCAGCTGACTACAATCCGGCGTGTTGGTCAGTTTTAGGGGCATGTAGAGTTGGGTGTCATCAGCATAACAGTGAAAGCTAATACCGTATTTGCGTATGACGTCACCTAGCGGCAGCATGTAGATGCTGAAGAGTGCAGGGCCAAGGACCGAACCCTGGGGAACTCCACACGTTACCTTAACGTAGTCCGAGGTCACATTGTTATGGGAGACACACTGCATCCTATCAGTAAGATAAGAGTTAAACCAAGACAGGGCTAAGTCTGACATACCAATTCGTGTTTTGATACGTTCTAATAAAATATTATGATCGACGGTATCGAAAGCAGCGCTAAGATCGAGGAGCAGCAACATAGATGACGCATCAGAATCCATCGTTAGCAATAGATCATTAGTCATTTTTGCGAGGGCTGTCTCCGTGGAGTGATTTGCCCTGAAACCGGATTGAAAGGTTTCACATAGCTTGTTAGACGCTAAGTGTTCATTTAACTGCTCCGCAACAATTTTTTCAAGGATTTTTGAAATAAAGGGAAGGTGAGACACCGGTCGGTAATTTACCATGAGGTCAGGATCGAGGTTAGGTCTTTTAAGAAGAGGATGAATAACCGCTTTTTTGAATGCTAGGGGAACAGTGCCCGAGGAGAGTGATAAGTTTATAATATTTAGCACTGATGGACCTAATAATACAAAGAGCTCCTTGATCAATTTCCCAGGAAGAGGGTCAAGTAAACATGTTGTCTGTTTTATTCCATTTACACGTTGTAACAATTCCTCTAATGTTATTTCCTCAAAATGAGAGAAAGTATTTTGGAGGGCAGTATCCGCCGTATATACAATCGTGTCAGTGTTAATAGAACCCCGTTGTAGCTGGGACGCATTGTCTTTAATCTCCTTTCTAATGACTTCAATTTTCTTACTAAAGAATTGCATAAAGTCATCAGCTGATTAATGATTAAATATCAGCAGAACCTTGTCGACCTGGTTATGTCATGGCTTAAAAGCTCAGTGCTGCGTTCAAAAGGGCTGAGAGGAACCTGCAACAAGTTGAAGAAGGTCACGTGGAAAGGTCAGAAGGGGTCAGCGAGCACTTTGAGTGTGAAGATGAGAGAGTTGTGATGTGGCCTTCACGGTCACAGCCCCTCAGGCTCGTTACACATCCAGACTCTCAGAGCTCACACACTCACTCGGGCGAGTGTCGCTCATCCCTCAAGAGACGTTTGGAAGATATGTTACCACATTATTCTTTCAGGATTTCTTTGATCTTTCTTATCCTCCCTTGGTGACGGGATATGTTTCATTTCAACACTACAGCCCTCTCAATTCACTCAACGTCTTTTAGACTTTTGCAAGTAGAGGGGTTTCTAGATAGATGTATAGATAGTACATTATTGATTCCTTCAGGAGAGTTCCCTCAGGAAAATTAAAATTCCAGTGTTCTAGGTTGCCATTCAACGAGTGTGGTCCAATATCACTTTTTCATGTCCGATACGGATGCTTAATCGCTGTATTTTGGCCTCCACCAGTATCGATCACATACTGATATCAACCTTTTTTCTCTCGTTTCTTGTTCTACTAACAGATTATTATTAAAGTTTATTTGAAATAAGGCTAGATACAAAAACATAAATATCTGAAACATTTATCCAATGTATGCATCTTAGTGTTTGTAGCCAAAGTTAATTTACAACACTTGTCCCCAACAACAACACCACAGACCCAACATCATTAAAACAGGAAAATAAAAATAATAAGGCAAAAATGAGTTGATAATAATGATAATAGAAATAATACAGACCAAGTACAAACTAGATAAAAGCCAATAATAATAACAACACAAAGTGCAGACTAAATAAAAAACAATTAGTAAAAATTATTAAAAACTAAACATGGGAACATGATTGCTGCTCAACTAGTCATAATTGTATTTGTTTTTTGAAAGTGACAACTGAAAATTTACTTTTCAAAGTGTCAGTTTAAGAGTTCCATAGTTGTGGTCCTTTTATTGAAAAGGCAGTCTGGGCAAAAGATGTTCTACGGAATGGAACACAACAGTTGCTCTGGTGGTTCACATGGAATTGTCTTGAGATGGATTCCAAATCTTTCCGATACTTTTCAAAACATAGGACCACAAAAACATTTCAATATTGGCTTCATTTTAACCGAAAATCTTAAGATACATGAAACATATGTTTATTTTTGTCATTTAGTCCTTACATAAAATAGTAAACATACTAGACAACTTGTCTTTTAGTAGTAAGTCAACAAACAAAGACTCCTAATTAGTCTGCTGACAGATGCAGTAACATCGCCTTTGATTACTAAACAGTTCAAAGAAAAGGTCGTAAACAGCCGTGTCCCTTGGTCCCAAAACAGTTCAAAGAAAAGGTGCCTGGAGGGGAGTCAGGTCCTGCTTCCTCTCCGCTTTGTAGATCTCGGGTCAAGACAAAATCTTCCTGCGGATTACAATAGCAGAAAGAAACCGACACCTTCATGTCGCTTCCCATCGTACAGAGTAGAGTTTTATAAGCTTGGTTGGGTCGAAGACAGCTTTTGTCCTCTAAGAAGGCTGAGCAGAACTCAATGTAACACAACGTTTTGTGATAACCTAGATGTAATTATTCGGACAACGACAGAATTTTCTTTTGCACGGATTGTAATCTGTGAAGGTATCTCGGGAAGGTGTCACATTACAGTAGTTTAGATGTGGTTCAAAGAGAGTTTCCTAACCAGAGATAACACCATTTGGTGAAACGATTCCACAGGACAGCCGTGGGAGGCGCCAAACTACCGCTGCTAACTGCTAACGCTAACAAATACAGTTCATCTAAAAGGTCACTTGGCAGCAGACATCACCTCTAAAAGCACACATGCGATGCTCTCAGAAACTCCTCTCAACTGCATATGACATATATTAAAAAAAAAATGTTTTTCCCCATTAGAAAAATGACTTCTTTAGTTAAGTAACAAGTAACTACAACTAATTTCCAGAACACTGGTAGTACCAGCACTGTGGTGATGTGTTTATACTAAACTCTTTGCACGTTTTGTTGAAAATACTGCGTTTCTGCCTACAAATACCGGGATATCAGTTTTGGATATCCCAATACATTATATAAGATATATACCGTATTTCCTTGAATTGCCGCCGGGGCGCTAATTAATTAAAAACCTCTTCTCACTCCGGTGTTTACCAAAGGCATGCAGTAAAGGCAAGCATGCGCTAATTATTTTAAAACCTAAGCATATGCTAATTATTTTGCAAAACGAGTTTGACCCGGCGGAAATTCTAGACATGCGTTAATAAAAATAATATTTTACGAAAAACGAATTTGACCCGGCGTTAATCCTGAGCCGGCGGTAATGCTAAGCATGTGCTAATTATTTTGCGAAACGAGTTTGACCCGGCAGTAATTCTAAGCAGGTGCATACTATATACCTGGCGGCAATTCAAGGAAATATGGTAATCATTTTTAATTACCCAGTAGGTGGAAAACATTTCAATATATAGTGGATGTACAACCCATTTATCATTGATATTGTGACACGGCCATCATGTTATCATTCAATCATCTTGAACAGGGTCCCCAACCTTTTTCCCCACCAGGGACCAGTTTCATGTACTCCATGCATTATTTTCAGCAAACAAAATGAGCATGAAAAATTTGCCTTTGGCTACAATCTGGTACATTAGTGTTGTAGATGTCCATTAATGTGCAATAATGTTGATGTACTGTAACACAAGAGTTGTAATATTCATTTAGTGAGACAGGACAACGTTGGGGACCACTGATCTTGAGAATTGGAAGTATCAGCATCAACACTGATACTGCCTCTGCAAATACTTGGTATTGGCTTGATACCAATATCAAGTTCATGATTATTTGCAAAAATTAACGTTTTCCAGTTCAAACATGAAGTATGTTGTCTTTTTATTCTGTTCAATTGAATATAAGTTGAAAAGGATTTGCAAATCATTGTGTTCTCTTTTTATTTACCATTTACACAACGTGACATTTTCACTGCTTTTGGGTACTTCTATTATCTTTTATTTGCAAAAAAGGAGGCTACATTATATCAATCAATCAATCAATCAATGTTTATTTATATAGCCCCAAATCACAAATGTCTCAAAGGACTGCACAAATCATTACGACTACAACATCCTCGGAAGAACCCACAAAAGGGCAAGGAAAACTCACACCCAGTGGGCAGGGAGAATTCACATCCAGTGGGACGCCAGTGACAATGCTGACTATGAGAAACCTTGGAGAGGACCTCAGATGTGGGCAAACCCCCCCCCCCTCTAGGGGACCGAAAGCAATGGATGTGGAGCGGGTCTAACATGATACTGTGAAAGTTCAATCCATAGTGGCTCCAACACAGCCGCGAGAGTTCAGTTCAAGCGGATCCAAGACAGCAGCGAGAGACCCGTCCACAGGAAACCATCTCAAGCGGAGGCGGATCAGAAGCGTAGAGATGTCCCCAACCGATACAGGCGAGCGGTCCATCCTAGGTCCCGACGAGCGGTCCATCCTGGGTCTCGACTCTGGACAGCCAGTACTTCATCCATGGTCATCGGACCGACCCCCCCCCCCCACAAGTGAGGGGGGGACATAGGAGAAAGAAAAGTATATATCATGAAATATATTTTAGGCCTAATGTGGTCAGGATCTGATAGATCATTTCTATATGATTGCTAAAAAGGATATTTCCAAGTGCTTAGGTGAGGACAGACCACATGTCACCACCACATTCTAGAAGATGTTAACTAACAGGTGTGCAGCTTTAAGGCAGCGCGTGTGTTGACTGCCTTAAAGTCGAAGTGATGGCTTTGTCGTGGGAACCTTTGTGCCCATCAATGAAGTCAAATAGAATATCTAGCCATCACTATGCCAGGCACACCTGTCTCCTGGGAACTTTGGTCAGATGAGTCTGTGTTATTTATTTCTTCCTCCCAACACCATCACTCTCCACATCTGAATCTCACACCCTCAGCCCCTGAAGGCGTCAACAATTTGGAATATTTGCAGCTCTTGACGACGTCGGCTCAGCCTCCGTTCCGCCGCCAAGGCCAAGCGAGCGTGTCTTCTCTCTCCTTCTGCACGATACATCTCTCCTGTGTTCTTTGTTCAGTATTCTTGCCAGGACTCTCTCACATTCTAATGCAGCTGCCGACAATTGGAGAGCACCGCAGTCGGGGCTGTCGAAAGAATGAACATTTGGAATTACTTTTAAAATGAATCCACCGTCATTCGTCTGACGTGTGATCATTTTCACCCTACTGTGCTAACACAAAGATGAATGACGGGACAACATTCTATGGACCGTATTTTACGGACTACAAATAAGCCGCACCCACTAAATTTTACAAACCCCTTTTCCATATGAGTTGGGAAATTGTGTTAGATGTAAATACAAACAGAATACAATGATTTGCAGATACTTTTAACCCCTAATTCAGTTGAATATGCTACAAAGACAACATATTTGATGTTCAAACTGATAAACTTTATTTTTTTTTTGCATATAATAATCAACTTAGAATTTCATGGCTGCAACACGTTCCAAAGTAGTTGGGAAAGGGCATGTTCACCACTGTGTTACATCACCTTTTCTTTTAACAACACTCAATAAATGTTTGGGAAGTGAGGAAACTAGTAGTTGAAGCTTTAAAAGTGGAATTCTTTCCCATTCTTGTTTTATGTAGAGCTTCAGTCCTTCAACAGTCCGGGGTCTCCGCTGTCCTATTTTACGCTTCATAATGCGCCACACATTTTCCATGGGAGACAGGTCTGGACTGCAGGCGGGCCAGGAAAGTACCTGCACTCTTTTTTTTTACGAAGCCACGCTGTTGTAACACGTGCTGAATGTGGCTTGGCATTGTCTTGCTGAAATAAGCAGGGGCGTCCATGAAAAAGACGGCGCTTGAATGGCAAAACCTGTATGTACCTTTCAGCATTAATGGTGCCATCACAGATGTGTAAGTTACCCATGCCTTGGGCACTAATGCACCCCCATACCATCACACATGCTGGCTTTTGAACTTTGCGTCGATAACAGTCTAGATGGTTCGCTTCCCCTTTGGTCCGGATGACACGATGTGGAATATTTCCAAAAACAATTTGAAATGCGGACTCCTCAGACCACAGAACACTTTTCCACTTTGCATCAGTCCATCTTAGATGATCTCGGGCCCAGAGAAGCCGGTGCTGTTTCTGGATGTTGTTGATAAATGGCTTTCGCTTTGCATAGTAGAGCTTTGACTTGCACTTACAGATGTAGCGACCAACTGTATTGAGTGACAGTGGTTTTTTGAAGTGTTCCTGAGCCCATGTGGTGATATCCTTTAGAGATTGATATCGTTTTTTGATACAGTGCCGTCTGAGGGATGGAAGGTCACGGTCATTCAATGTTGGTTTCCGGCCATGCTGCTTACATGGAGTGATTTCTCCAGATTCTCTGAACCTTTTGACGATATTATGGAGCGTAGATGTTGAAATCCCTAAATTTCTTGCAATTGCACTTTGAGAAAGGTTGTTCTTAAACTGTTTGACTATTTGTTCACGCAGTTGTGGACAAAGGGGTGTACCTCGCCCCATCCTTTCTTGTGAAAGACTGAGCATTTTTTGGGAAGCTGTTTTTATAGCCAATCATGGCACCCACCTGTTCCCAATTAGCCTGCACACCTGTGGGATGTTCCAAATAAGTGTTTGACGAGCATTCCTCAACTTTATCAGTATTTATTGCCACCTTTCCCAACTTCTTTGTCACGTGTTGCTGGCATCAAATTCTAAAGTTAATGATTATTTGCAAAAAAACTAAAATGTTTATGAGTTTGAACATCAAATATGTTGTCTTTGTAGCATATTCAACTGAATATGGCTTGAAAAGGATTTGCAAATCATTGTATTCTGTTTATATTTACATCTAACACAATTTCCCAACTCATATGGAAACGGGGTTTGTAGAAGAAAACAATGTTTCCATGTATTAGCAACACTGGACTATAAGTTACAGATTTTGCAGCCCTTTGCGACACATGATTTAGGGCTTTATAAATATAATCCTCGCAAAGAAAAGCAACCAAACGTCTTTTTGTGTGGTTCTCGCCATAAATTGGCGGTCAAAAGGTGCCAACTTGTCAGATTACATCCTCAGCAACTTACTTTCCAGGTGAGAGGCCAGGTTTATGATCTAGAATAAACTTACAAGGAGCAAGGAAGCAGCTGATCAGTCGATGATGTCAACATAGGCAGACAGGAAGTGACATCACGCTATAAATAGTCCGTCTGTGTTGGCGTTTATAATAACAATATCACTAATACTTTGTTAATGTTCAAGTCACCAAATATAAATGGAGTATTGTTGGCACTTTTTGAATGGGACTTTATCCTATTTTATAGGCAGAATAACAGAGCTTCTTTTGGCTCCACTTTTATTTACCTTTATTTCATATTAACAAAACATAAAAAAAACTCACATGCGTCGTCCTGTCTCTCAGAAGGATTGTCAACCATAGGCAAAATTCCACAAAAAGTGCAGTTCCCTTTTAAGCATGTTTTTCCCCGCAATCTAAAGTTAAAGTTAAAGTTAAATGACTGTCACACACACACCAGGTGTGGCGAAATGTGTCCTCTGCATCCAAACCACGGCCTCTACGAGTGCTAATTGGTCCCTTCAATTTTTGACACGATGGCATCAGACCACATCCTGGCAGAGGAGGTCAGGTGACATTGTTGGATGCCCGCTAATCCAACCAACCCACGGATTGCAAGGAAAAGCATTTAGCCGTCAGCTCCGTCTGCACTCTTTTGTCGTCCTCGTTAAAGCCAGAGACAGGTCAAACTCACTTCCCAAAATAATTAATGAAGGCTTGGTAAAACCACCTGGTCACATTCCTGACATCACGAGTGACACTTCACCTGTCATCATTTTCAAAATGGAGGAGGCTGATTTCAATCATTTGAAATCGCATAAAGGGGAAGAAGATTAAGAGCTATTCAGTAGGATTTAAGGTCCAAACTTACATCACACTCAAATTTTTACTGCATACCTTTGGTAAGTGCTGGAGTGAGAAGAGGTTTTAGATTAATTAGCGCCCCGGCGGCAATTCAAGGAAATATGGTATACAAATATTTGTATTTACAATATTAATAATATATACATACTATGCAAATAAAAAAAAGCTAAGCTATTAGTTTTTTTTTTTTTTTTTTGGTTTGTAATGGGTTTTTAATCTTCATTATGTATTGTTATTACAGTATGTAAGTATATACATATTTATATATTTTTTTAAATTAATTGTATGCATATTAAATCAACAAAAAAAAGTCCTGACTTTGGAGCAATGTTCACAGACTCTAGTATTTGGTTCTCTATTAGATGCAATGGTTTACTGTATTGAGACCATGATTTTGGTCCTAGCACAGGAGTAGGGAACCTGTGGCTCTTTTGATGACTGCATCTGGCTCTCGGGTAAATCTGAGCTGACATTGCTTAACAGGATAAGTAATGAATAATTCCACTTGTAAACATAGTGTTAAAAATAACATTCAAAATATAAAACATTCTCATGCATTTTTATGTTCAAGAAGTTGCGTCAATGGTAAGAAGTAATTGATTTATTATTTGTTAGTGTTGGGCTTGCCCTCCTGGGGGTTCTTCAGACCCCCACGCATCGACATGAGAGCCTGTTTCAGGGTTACAATATTGTTTTATTTTTCAATAAGTCTCTCAGTTGTTTTCCAGCCATTGTGTTTTTCTCTTTCGTCCTCACTCGCGCTCTGGCTCCAGCCCCAACCCTGTCTCTCCTCCTGGCTGCTGCTTATAACAGAGCAACAGGTGATTAGATAAAAAGGCCCAGGTGGGCCGTCTACGCACCTGTCGCTGATTTCGAGGCCGGTCCTGGCAACATCCCGCTTTGCTGCAGGCCACGCCTCCTCCACAGTTAGCTTCAGAATAACAATGTTATTACAAAGAATAAGAGACCTATTATACTCTGGAAAACCTAGCACCTCCTCATATGGAAGGTACTTTTCTTTGTTGATGTCTCAAGAAGGTTAGAATTACAAGAACACGCGCACACAGACACACACACACACACACACACACACACACACACACACACACACACACACACACACACACACACATTAACAGACCAGTGAAAGTGGCTCACCTGGGGCCAATTTCCTGTGTGATTGTCACAAGCTGTCCTGGATGAGCAGGACTCGACTGCACTCGACCACTTTGCTGTGACGGGCATGCAGTTGCCATGCCGACACACACAAACTGTCTGTGCATTGAACTTTAAGTCCCATGAAATGAAATATATATATCTCACCTCTCTTTCAGACTGCATTTTAATGTTTGGAGTATAAAAAAGCAGTCCTTGTTTGTTGCCATGACAATAGGCTGAGGTGTTGTTGTGTACCTGCTGCCAGTGAGCATTATTGCCAATGTTTGTTGCCATGACGATAGGCTGAGGTGTTGTTGTGTACCTGCTGCCAGTGAGCATTATTGCCAATGTTTGTTGAGGTGTCAGCAGCCGGCTGCCACTTGGTCACTTGTCAGTCCAGCTGTGTGGAAATCAAACAGACTGCATTATTAATGGAAGTTTCCCTGGTGCACTTTCCGGGACCACTTTGTCCCGGCTACTGCCTCTTTTCCCCGCGGACGCAATAAAGATGAATGAATGATTGTTCCAAGCAGCTGACACCTTCCCCGCTGTGGATGAGCACCGTCAGCAGGAAACGTCAAACATCAAAAGCACCGGTCCTCTCCAAGGTTTCTCATTGTCCCACTGGGTTGAGTTTTTCTTTGCCCTGATGTGGGATCTGAGCCAAGGATGTCGTCGTGGCTTGTGCACTCCCTTGAGACACTAGTGCTTTAGGGCTATAGAAGTCAACTTTGATTGATTAATTGATTGATTGAAAAGCCGTTTTCAGAGTAGCAGTAAGAAGAAGAATGTTAGAGCGCCGACGTTCTTTCACATCTTCTATTCTGACCAGACTTGATTTTGTCAGCAGGTGACATCGCAATCACTTGTTGGATTGAAACAGGGGTCAGCAACCCAGAATGTTGAAAGAACCATATAGGACCAAAAATACCCCCCCAAAAAAACAAATATCTTTGGAGCGTGTAAATTAAACACCTTATGTAAGTGTTATAATGAAGACAACATGTGTCTATATTAGCTATACTAGCTATCAAAATGACTTTAACTCTTTTTATGTAAGTGTTATAATGAAGGCAGCACGTGATGTGTCTATATGAACCTACTATCAAAATTTATTTTAAAAGTATTATGTATGTGTTTTAATGAAGACAACACATGATGTAAGTGTCTATATTAGCTATATTAGCCTACTATCAAAATGACTTTAAAAGTCTTATATAAGTGTTATAATGAAGACAACACATGATGTAAGTGTCTATATTAGCTATATTAGCCTACTATCAAAATGACTTTAAAAGTCTTATATAAGTGATATAATACGGACAACACATGATGGAAGTGTCTATATTAGTTATATTAGCCTACTATCAAAATGACTTTAAAAGTCTTATATAAGTGTTATAATGAAGGCGACACATGTTGTAAGTGTCTATATTAGCTATATTAGCCTACTATCAAAATGACTTTAAAATTCTTATATAAGTGTTATAATGAAGACAACACATGATGTAAGTGTCTATATTAGCTATATTAGCCTACTATCAAAATGACTTTAAAAGTCTTACACAAGTGTTATAATAAAGACAACACATGATGTAAGTGTCTATATTAGCTATATTAGCCTACTATCAAAATGACTTTAAAATTCTTATATAAGTGTTATAATGAAGGCGACACATGATGTAAGTGTCTATATTAGCTATATTAGCCTACTATCAAAATGACTTTAAAATTCTTATATAAGTGTTATAATGAAGACAACACATGATGTAAGTGTCTATATTAGCTATATTAGCCTACTATCAAAATGACTTTAAAAGTCTTATATAAGTGTTATAATGAAGACAAGACATGATGTAAGTGTCTATATTAGCTATATTAGCCTACTATCAAAATGACTTTAAAAGTCTTATATAAGTGTTATAATGAAGACAACACATGATGTAAGTGTCTATATTAGTTGTATCAGCCTACTATCAAAATGACTATGTCGCAGGCTGTTGCAAATTAATTGACAGAAATGTTGAAATGTAATATTTATTCAAAACATTTTTACACTGATTGAAAATATTAGTAAAACTTCTCAGAGGTTGAGATAAGTTCTGGGAACGAGTATCTTAAAATGTCCAAAGGTATAGATGTGTGTCCAAGTTCAAGGAAACAACAGGCTGTCTTCTTCTAATGGATTTATTACAATCTTTGCAAGCTGGGTAAAGTTTGCTGTGGTCTGGAACAACACGGCACACACACACTACTTTTTATCGTCACAAAATCTTTTTTCCTTTTTAAAAAAACAAAACAAAAACTCAGTAAATATGTCCCTGGACACAAAAGACTTTGAATATGACCAATGTATGATCCTGTAACTACTTGGTATTGGATTGATACCTAAATGTGTGGTATCATCCCAAACTTATGTCAAGTATCAAAGAAGAGAAGAATATGTGATTATTACATTTTAACAGAAGTGTAAATAGAACATGCTCAACCAGAAAATAGTGCGACACCTACCCTTTACATCAGGATTTTGTTCATCAGTATTGGTTTATTAGGTATTATATTGTGTGATCCTGTAACTACTTGGTATCAAATCGATACCTAAATGTGTGGTATCAACCAAAACTAATGTCAAGTATCAAAGAAGAGAAGAATAAGTGATTATTACATTTGAACAGAAGTGTAGATAGAACATGTTCAAACAGAAAATAAGCAGATATTAACAGTAAATGAACAAGTAGATTAATAATCCATTTTTACAGTTTGTCCCTCATAATGTGTATAAAATAATAGGTGTATAAATGACATAATATGTTACTGCAGACTAATTAGGAGTCTTTGTTTGTTTACTTACTACTAAAAGACAAGTTGTCTAGTATGTTCAACATTTTAAGGACTAAATCACAAAAATAAACATATGTTTCATGTACCCTAAGATTTGTTGTTAAAATAAAGACAATAATTAAATTTTTTGTGGTCCACTTTTATTTAGAAAAGTACATTATGGTAGCGGTACTAAAATCTTGGTATCAGGACAACCCTGGTGTGTAGTAAACAAGTTGGCATTTTAGATCCAACAATACAACGCTGCTTCCTGCTCACAAACTCCCCGAGGAGGAGAAAAGTATGCTTGTAAAGAAGCTGAAAAGTATGAAGTGTAACGACCGGGTTGCATCGTGTTGCGGGTTTTGTTCTCCCAGGGATGCAGACGGGCTTCGGACACAGCGTGCAGGTAGGAAAAAATTTTTATTAAGAAATAAATCAGTCAGAACAAAGAAAAACGTGCGCAAAGCACTTAAGACAAAGAACTTAAAGAGCTAGCATGGGAGCTAAAAAAAAAAAAAGTAGCTTTGCATGGAAGCTAGCAAAAACAAAATGGCCTAGCGTGGAAGCTAGCAGGTAGCGAGCAGGAAAAACAGAAGTCGTTACTTGTTGTATGAAAACAAACTACGAAGTCAGACAGACTGACGGGAGAAGGCAGGCTTAACTAATGACAGTGATTACAAAACAGGTGTGCGTCCGGAACAAGCGGCAGGTGAAAATAATGAGTAACGGCGTGGCGCAGTGGGAGAGTGGCCGCCGTGCGCAACCCGAGGGTCCCTGGTTCAAATCCCACCTAGTACCAACCTCGTCATGTCCGTTGTGTCCTGAGCAAGACACTTCACCCTTGCTCCTGATGGCTGCTGGTTGGCGCCTTGCATGGCAGCTCCCTCCATCAGTGTGTGAATGTGTGTGTGAATGGGTAAATGTGGAAGTAGTGTCAAAGCGCTTTGAGTACCTTGAAGGTAGAAAAGCGCTATACAAGTACAACCCATTTATCATTTATTTAACTATGGAAACCAACTAAGAGGTGCACAAACAGGAACCGAAGGAGTCCAAAACCAAGAGAAAACACAAAAAGACTGGAGAATCTAGATCATAACAATGAACATGTGATTGGCCATGATTGTCACTGTCACCAGCCTGGACGTGAAGTGAAATAGCAACTCACCTCATCCAGGATGCCACAGGTGCACACTAAATCAATCACCCCCCGCCCGTTTCTTGGACATGTCCTGAAGGTTTTTTTCCGTGCACTTAACACTTAATCTAAAAGCCGCAGCTGGAGGTTTTCCAAGTCTCACCGCGGTCAAGTCTAACTGCGACTTGTTTTAAAACACCTGCCAGAGGCCACAAGGTTGGAAGAAACTCGCCGCCAGACGAATGAAAGGCGTCTTCCTCTCGGGAATTGATCTAGAAAATGCAGTTTTCTTGCCATTATCCGCTGTCAAAGGCTGCTCTGATGCTGCGTCCTACAAGGGAGGTGTGTTGCTTTATTTGTTTGTTTGTTTGTTTCAGGCCACACTAAGATTATCCAGATAGGTGAAGGCCAGTTGGGAATTTCATCATGAAACCTTGGCTTCTTTTCCCTTTCAAGAACAAGCGTAGATTTTAATTATGCTTCAGACGTGAGTAAACAGACTCCGATATTAGCTGCCGGCTGCAGGCTTTCATTTGAAATTGCTACTCACACAGTGGAGGGACGTGACCGTGTTTCCAAAGGCGGCCTTTGTCCTGCTAGCCAAAGTTCGGAATGGAGTCCATTTTCTATTTTTGCTTTCAGCCTAACTAGTCCTTTATTTGGCGTTCTTTGAAGCAATTGTTGAAATGTTGCAGAACTCCACATTCAACTTGATGTTTATTTAGTATGTTTTAAGATTGTTAGCAAATATGTTCCTCAAACATCCATTTCCATACATTAGACCCATTTTGAATTTCTTTGTACCTGTGCGGTCTTCTTATGGTCTGGATCACATTTTGGCAGTCAAAGTGTGTACCGGTGTTGTGCACATGCCAATATTGTAGTATTTGTAGTAATTTATTTCGATACTTTTCTAAACAAAGGGAACCATAAAACATGTCATTATTGTCTTTATTTAAGCAAAAAATCTTAGGGTACATGAAACATGTTTATTATTGTCATTTAGTCCTTAAATAAAATGGTGAACTTGTCTTTTAGTAGTAAGTAAACATGTCTGCTGACATATTGTGTCATTTATACACCTATTATTTTATACACATTATGAGGGACAAACTGTAAAAATTGATTATTAATCCACTTGTTCATTTGCTGTTAATATCTGCTTATGTTCTGTTTGAACATGTTCTATCTACACTTCTGTTCAAATGTAATAATCACTCATTCTTCTCATCTTTCATACTTGAAATTAGTTTTGGATGATACCACATATTTAGGTATCAATCTGATACCAAGTCACTCCAGGATCATACATTGGTCATATTCAAAGTCCTCGTGTCCAGGGACGTATTTCCTGAGTTATAGACACAATATTAATTTTTGAAAAAGGAAAAATTCATATTTTTAGTATTGATGAGATACACTATTGTACTTGGTATCATTACAGTGGGCATCAGGTGTAGTGAAGCATGTTTAGCCATTACTCGTCCTGCAGTGATAATGCTACTTGTAAAAAACTTACTTTATTTGTCGCCACGGAGGCCAGGTTTAGTGATTTAGAAGTAGCTAAAACCCTGTGGATGGATGTTAGCCGAGAGCTAGCTAGCCATGTCTTAAATCAGCTGTTCCTGAGGCTGTTTCAGTGTTATAACTTCACCTTTACTGACAGTTTTCAAGCCAAAATGCGTCCCGTCTCCCTTTTCTGTCTACACACTGTGTGTGCTTCTAAGTACTCTGTGATCGTGCACTGCCGAACATGCTCCTCCGGTACGTTTTAGAGGCGGTATAGTACAGAATATGATTAATTAGTATCACGGTACGATACTAGTACTGGTATACCGCGCAACCCTCGTGTGTACCAATTTAAACAGGGCTAAGAAACAACAACAACTTGATGTTTTTGTTGTTCTCCAGGTCCGGTCGTCCTGTCAGCTTCATGGTGGTCTTCAACACTCCAAACCCCCTCAGCAAAATCTCCTGGGTCAACAGGATGCACTTGGCCAAGATTGCACAACGTAAGAGCACACACAACACGTCATGTCATATCTTACTATCTATTATAGTTCTGACATGATGAAGCTTATATTTACAACATATAAAAAATATAATTTTGACTAAATGTATTATAAATAGGCCTGTCAATGTTTGAGGTATTTAATCGTGATTAATCGCAGCTTGTTTATAGTTAACTCCAAATATACACGTATACATTTCCGTCATTAATAACTGTCCCCGAGACAGATCATGTTCAAGTTTTAATATCATGACTGGACAATTAGTTTGCTTTAAAGAACATTATGCTTTTTTTAAAAAGTGCAACACAAAAACGACATAAAAATCCTTTTAAAGAGAAAAAAAACAACAACAACTTGCAGCGTCTTGCCAGATTTAGTATTTTGTCGGAATACATCATTTGTTTTCCTGCTGTAGGAGCACTTGCATTCAGAGGAGGAGCTACACTGTGTTTAGACACTGCTTTCGATTGTTTTTATTTATTTATTTATAGACAATTTTATGACATGATTGTTTCTTTTGTTGATATCAGAGTTGGTTCCGCAAAAGGGTAATCACTAGAATCCCACAGCTTTTGGAGAGTCGCCCACACTTCAAATATACATCTTCATATACCGTATTTTTCGGACTATAAGTCCCACTTTTTTTCATAGTTTGGCCGGGGGTGTGACTTATACTCAGGAGCGACTTATGTGTGAAATTATTAACACATTACCGTAAAATATCAAATAATATTATTTAGCTCTTTCACGTAAGACACTAGACGTATAAGATTTCATGTGATTTATGGATTAGGAGTGAGAGATAGTTTGGTAAAGGTATAGCATGTTCTATATGTTATAGTTATTTGAATGACTCTTACCATAATATGTTAGGTTAACATAGCAGTTGCTTATTTATGCCTCATATAACCTACACTATTCTTTATTTATTTTAAATTGCCTTTCAAATGTCTATTCTTGCTGTTGGGTTTTATCAAATAAAGTTCCCCAAAAAATGCGACTTATACTCCAGTGCGATTTATATATGTTTTTTTTCTTCTTTGTTGTGCATTTTCGGCAGGTGCGACTTATATTCATAAAAATACTGTAATCCTTGATATCACTCCACAAATCTTTTATTTAAATAAGAAAATAGGATTTATCCCATTGCATAGTTGGATTTTGTTTTTGCTTGTATCTGATTTCTGCAGGAAGATTTAAGCCTCATGTGTACTCAGTTGTGCACACTAGACTGTTACCATTTAGTGGTCAATTGTAGGGAATGTGTACTGAACTGTGCAATCTACTAATAAAAGTTTCAATCAATCAAAGACATTTTGGCTTGCTCGACCACCACCAGTTTTCACTTTGGGGAAGAAGTCACGTGACTGAAGGCAATCAGTGGTCAAAACCAAAGAATGTCAGTTATTAGTGGCGGTCACATACAAGTTTGTAGAAATCATCATCTGTTCCGCTCCAGGCCTGCAGGTGGCAGTAGTGCCTTCGAGGCGCTCCACTGTTTCACCGCCAACCTCGCCGTGTGATGTCCACCCTTAGTGTTAACACGTAGTAAACACCAGAACGCACCCTGGCGGTTCTCATTGACGGCCCATTTAGAATCCGACCAGCGCCGTGGTGGTCAGCTTGGCAATTCCGTGTTAATTGTATTACACCCACACTTTGCCTTCCCATTTAGGCAAGTGTAATTACCAGGAGGGAGTTCTTGATTCAATTTCACGGATGAGGTCACATCAGCGGGGTTTCCTCTGCGTCACACGTGGAGACGGGTTCCGTCCAGGACTTCAATCAGCAAACTGTTAGCTGGTGAAGGAAAACATGATGACCCGCCATCCTCGTTGTAGCGTATTGTTTGGATCCCGGTTTGAGACCCTGGATACCAAGTCAGTCGCATGAGATGTTGAATTCTTGTTCATAAGAATGTAACCATGACAACAACAGTCCGTGTAGGAAAGTAATGTCTTGAAAGGATGAGTTTTTGAGTTTATGAGTTTTTGTCTACATTTAAAAGACTTCCTGTCACGTCTTGTGATCATGTTTTGTTTAGTTATGTTCTGTGTTTCTTCAGACTTCAATTCCTTGTTTGCTTTGTTACCATGCCAACCAATTAGTTTTCAGCTTGTCCCCATGTCACGCATCTGTCTTCACTAATCACCACAGTATTATTTAAGCCCCAGTTGCCAGGCAGTCAGCCTGGCGACATCACCTTCTACAAACACATGATATCCATGCTGGTGATCCTGTTCCTTTCTAAGTACGTTATCGTTATCCATGCCATAGATTTAAAGTTTTGTTTTCATGTCCATAGTTTACGTTGTAGAATTAGTTTGGTTTTCATAGCCAAGTTTGTTATGTTTGTTCCTTTTTATGAGTAAAATTAAATATGTCTTTACCTTCTTTACTCCAATCGCTTTGGACCTCAGGAAAAGAAACCCCACCACAGTCCGAGTCGTGACACTTCCTTGTGGTTACATAACATGTGACTGTGGTTCTTTGCTCAAAATGTCTCAGATTATATTTTACAGACCTTTTTCAAGCCACCTTCTGACTGTCTGGTTTCGTGCCACAACCCTCCAGCAAGCCAGGCCCTCATTTGACGGCCACTCAATTTTGTTGTTTTTAGCTCTTCCATAACGAATCTACTGACATATATAACTCCTACCAAAAATTTCGGGATCCCCAAATTAACCATTTTGCCATACCTGACGCATTTGCAAAATATGGCGACTTTTCCTGCATGTTAAGGGCCTCAAAAATGACTGCTCGGGCCGTAATAAAATCAAATAAAACTAGATGAGGCAATTCCTGAAGGAACTGCGTAGGAATGCTCCAATGCTGAAGTAGAACTGAAATCCTGGATTTTTTTTATTTAATTCTTGAACTAGAGCACACAATTCCTGAACAGGCTCAATATTTTGAAGTTGGAACAGTTTGAATCACATGAAAAATGTGGGAGTTGTGGAACTTTGAAGAATGTCCCATTGCTTTCAATGGGAATTTCAGGAAAAAAATTGGGGATTTCGAGAAAACGGGAATTTTTGGGGAAATTGTAAACAACTGGAATGATCTGAGAGTTGAAATGGTTTGTGTCGAAATTTTTCAAATCCGTTGAAGTAGTAACATGTTGAAATGAAGAATAGTATTACAGAATTCCTGGAATTTCGGGAAAACCGGGAATTTTTCCAGTTCAAAAAACTATTTTTTTTTTTTGTCCTAATTAAGAGGAATGTTTTGATGGTGGAACGGTTGAAGCGGGTTGAAAAATGTGGGAGGAGTATTCGCCAGAAAAAAATGGTGGAAATAGAGCTTCGGAAAAGCAGGAATTCTGGAAAATCCTGACATTTTTTTTCAACTTGGAAAAATAATAGTTAGAATTTCCAGATTGGTGGAATATTTTGAAGGTGGAATGGTTTAAATCGGTGGAAATGGTGGAAGTTAAAAAAAATGGCCAATAAATTTCAAATGGGAAAAATGTCCCGGAAAACCTGGAATTCTGGGAAATCTGGTATTTTTGGGAATGTGTCACGGGGAAGCCCGCGATTCCCGAATAGGCTGAACAGTTTGAAGTTGGAGCGGTTTGAATTGGATGAAACATGTGGAAGGTAGAGCGCGCCAAAATCTGGAGAAGAATAATAATAATAAGTTGAATAATAAATACATGAATTTTAGTGTAGAAAAGCATTTGTGTGAATGTTAGGGAGCATTCACACAATTAATAAAGCCACCTCACACCCTCATCAGTTTTAGCAATTCTCATCAAGATCTGAACTTGGAAAATCGAGTTTACAACATTTTCGTGTTTTGCAGCGAACCATCAGATTGTAAAGTTTGGCGCTATGCCACACCCACTTCCTGTCATTTGCACATGTTTCGCAATTTATCATCACCCATCAGTTTAGTATTTGTTGCTGATCAATTAAGTGCATAAATGGCGTTTAAAGTAATGATGGCGTGGGGCAGTTTTTTCCGCTAGGCTCCGCCCGTTAGGAGTAGATCGGAACAGCTACTGACCCATCCGGCACCTCAGGGTGTCAGCATCGTTATTTCCATTAAATAAGATCAAGATCCGAATTTCTGGAGCCGAGATATTAACGTTTCGAGTTTTAAGGTGTATCATTGAAGCAATGTTTGGCGCCATGCTGCGTAGACAACATACCTCTCTCTACGTGTACTAACCGTCATTTTAACCACGACTCAATCAGACAAAGTCTCTAGGAGCAGTTTGTTAAAGTACCACCCCTTTTACTCGCCAGAAAATGTCAAAAAACATCCTCGCAAAGTTTGCCGCCATGCCACGCCCACATCTTATGGCGTAAGAAAAATGTGTTTGCAATATATCATAGCCTATATGTGTACTATCTGTAATCTTAAATGCCACTCATTTGATCAAAGTCCCTAGGAGGAGTTCGTTAAAGTACGATCTCTAATTCTCACCGAAAATGGACGAGGAAAAACAAGATGGCCGACTTCCCTTTTGTTTTCAGTTATGGCTTCCAGAGACTTTTATGTGCGTCCCTTCATGATAGACGTCTCCTGCCATTTTCGTTTCGATACATGAAACTGGTAGACTTAATAAGTGGTGCTACAGAGACAATTTTGAAATGTCATTTTCGAGACCCCCAAAATATGAATTTTTTCCCTCTACCTGACGCATCTGCAAAATATGTTGACTTTTCGTGCATGTTAAGGCCCTCAAAAAGGCGTCCAAAAGTGTAGAAGGAAAAAACACAGCCATTTCAATAGGGCCACTGCTTGCCCCGCTGTCCGGGTCCAAACTATACACTACTTTGTAATAGAAGTGGCTACTGCGGAGGATGCATGTGCACGTACGAGCCAGCCTGCCCCAAAACAAGAGGATAGACAAAAGTGACTACAACATCAGACTACAACTGAATAAAAATGGCCGACTCGGGTAAACCTTTACCATATATGGAGATATCCGCTAATGGAACCAAGGCAAAGTATGTCACTAAAGTCTCACATTCCGCACGTTATTCCAGTTTTGAGGAAGGCGACATTGTTTCAACGAATATCTCCGCCTTGCCTCCATGGTCTGGTTTGAAACCTTCGGGACTTATGGGGATATACCATCCATCCATCCATTTTCTACGGCTTTTCCCTTTCGGGGTCGCGGGGAGTGCTGGAGCCTATCTCAGCTGCATTTGGGCAGAAGGCGGGGTACGCCCTGGACAATTCGCCCCCTCATCACAAGGCATATTAAATACACAAAAACAGCTAGCAACTTATTAGAAAAGTTGGTTTTGTGTAATAGGACCTCTTTAACATTTGTAGAGGATTTGTTGTTTATATTTTGATTGGCATCCAAATTCAGAAGGGTGCCCGAGATAAGAGGTTCCAAAGGTTCCATCGGTGCTGAAGGCATTTTTTCGAGTGATTTTCCTCACTGGCTAATCAGCGACGGACCCCTCTCAGCAGTCTTCTGGCTAAATTGCCAATTAACGACATAGCGCCCCGCTAACATCTTGACTTGTTTTAATTAAAGCTTTGTAGCTTGTTTTGGGGATTTTTAAGATGATTATGGCAAGTTCCAGTTCAGGTATTTTCTACAAATCAGGCTGATGACGTCTGGAGGAGTGGTTTACTAGGTTGAATCTACACTGATAGCATGTCAATAAACTAACTTTATTAGGTCACAGTCAGTTTAATAAAAAGGAAATGATTGAAATACAAAGCAATAATATACAAAACAACATGATTTAAAAGATAAAGTGTACCAAATTGTATAATGAGAAGTCAGGCTTTTGTACGCAATTATATCAATAATACATGTCATTGTTATCTGTAAATAACAATATATCAATAATACATGTCATTGTTATCTGTAGATAACAATATATCAATAATACATGTCAGTGTTATCTGTAAATAACAATACATCAATAATACATGTCAGTGTTATCTGTAAATAACAATATATCAATAATGCATGTCAGTGTTATCTGTAAATAACAATATATCAATAATACATGTCGGTATTATCTGTAAATAACAATATATCAATAATACATGTCGGTGTTATCTGTAAATAACAATATATCAATAATACATGTCAGTGTTATCTGTAAATAACAATATATCAATAATACATGTCAGTGTTATCTGTAAATAACAATATATCAATAATACTTGTCAGTGTTATCTGTAAATAACAATATATCAATAATACATGTCGGTGTTATCTGTAAATAACAATATATCTATAATACATGCCAGTGTTATCTGTAAATAACAATATATCAATAATACATGTCAGTGTTATCTGTAAATAACAATATATCAATAATACATGTCAGTGTTATCTGTAAATAACAATACATCAATAATACATGTCAGTGTTATCTGTAAATAACAATATATCAATAATGCATGTCAGTGTTATCTGTAAATAACAATATATCAATAATACATGCCAGTGTTATCTGTAAATAACAATATATCAATAATACATGTCAGTGTTATCTGTAAATAACAATATATCAATAATACATGTCAGTGTTATCTGTAAATAACAATATATCAATAATACATGTCAGTGTTATCTGTAAATAACAATACATCAATAATACATGTCAGTGTTATCTGTAAATAACAATATATCAATAATACATGTCAGTGTTATCTGTAAATAACAATATATCTATCATACATGCCAGTGTTATCTGTAAATAACAATATATCAATAATACATGTCAGTGTTATCTGTAAATAACAATATATCAATAATACATGTCAGTGTTATCTGTAAATAACAATACATCAATAATACATGTCAGTGTTATCTGTAAATAACAATATATCAATAATGCATGTCAGTGTTATCTGTAAATAACAATATATCAATAATACATGCCAGTGTTATCTGTAAATAACAATATATCAATAATACATGTCAGTGTTTATCTGTAAATAACAAAATGAAAGGAACTTTCGACATGCAGGAAAATTCAGGAACTTAAACTATGTGCAGTTTATTGTCGTTTACAAACCTCTTTCATTTTTCGTAACAGAAATAAACAAGAAAAAAGGAAATAAACAAGTAGTCTTCACATAATCTGTATTGTTGGTTGTGTGTTTGCAAAATAGGTTTTAGGAACACCACCAACTGTGTTCAACCAATCAGCGTTCTAGGTAGCTTCCAAAAGTCCCATCTAGCTAGGAAGAACTCCAAAAGGTTCCTGAAGAACTAAATCTACCTAAGGCAACTGGTTCAATGGACGTCGAGTGGATCCAGCATAATATTGTGAAAGTCCAGTCCATAGTGGACCTCACATAATAGTGAGAGTCCAGTCCATAGTTGATCTAACATAATAGTGTGAGAGTCCAGTCCATAGTGGATCTAACATAATAGTGAGAGTCCAGTCCATAGTGGATCTAACATAATAGTGAGAGTCCAGTCCATAGTGGATCTAACATAATAGTGAGAGTCCAGTCCATAGTGGGGCCAGCAGGAGACCATCCCAAGCGGAGAGAGGTCAGCAGTGCAGAGATGTCCCCAACCGATGCACAGGCGAGTGGTCCACCCCGGGTCCCGACTTTGGACAGCCAGCACTTCAACCATGGCCACTGGACTTGGACCTGGAACTTGCTATCCGATAAGCACATACACACAGAAACCACAAGACTTGTAACAGGAGGGGAGATGGCAGGCATCCGGCCCAAACCTGCCAGCCACTAGGGGCGCTGCTCCGTCCTTTGTGTGCATATGTAGCCATGGTCCATGGTGTGTGTGTGTGTGTGTTTGTGTGTGTGTGTGTGTGTGTGTGTGTGTGTGTGTGTGTGTGTGTGTGTGTGTGTGTGTGTGTGTGTGTGTGTGTGTGTGTGTGTGTTCGATATGCATAGGCCTTGAAGTTGTTCTTCAAGCGGCGGCAAAGGAACAGAGTTTATCTTACCAGGTGTTGTTGACAGGAAGCAGTATGTTCGGTCTTTGCTCTCTTGTCCTGGAGGGCGACTTTGAAGTAACGTCCTTGCCAAGTCGCAGCCAAAGAAAACAAATCAATATCAGAATGGTTGTGTTTGAGCAAGCGAAAACTCATTTCAACTTTTTACTCTAATTGTCTATTTCTGGCGCTCAAATTCATCTTGCAGGGCAGATGGCCCGATCTTATCCAAAATCACAAAAGTCTGAGTGTCCACCAGTCCTGCCCGCGACTTCCAATCATTGGTGGCAGCTTCATGGTGCTTTCAATGACTGCCAGCATCTTCCATACATCAGGGAGAGGCTTACTCTAATCAGCAGATGTCCTGTTATCATGATTCCAGACTGTTAGATATCATGGACTGAATGGTCACTCCTCCTCTCCCAAGAGTGCGTGGTGTGTCTAGTAACGACAGGACAGGAAGATCTTGTCAATTTTCTTGAGGAGCCAGTTGATCAATTCCATTGTTTACATTTTGGAGAGCAGTGCAAAAAGAGGCAGCAAGAAAGTTAAAGAAGGCATGAGTAATCGCCTCGATTACTGTAACGTATTATTTTCAGGTCTCCCCATGTCTAGCATTAAAAGATTACAGTTGGTACAAAATGCGGCTGCTAGACTTTTGACAAGAACAAGAACGTTTGATCATATTACGCCTGTACTGTATATACCTTTATATACATATATACATACATATATACCTATACTGTATATACATATATACATACATATATACCTATACTGTATATACCTTTATATACATATATACATACATATATACCTATACTGTATATACCTTTATATACATATATACATACATATATACCTATACTGTATATACCTTTATATACATATATACCTATACTGTATATACCTTTATATACATATATACATACATATATACCTATACTGTATATACCTTTATATACATATATACATACATATATACCTATACTGTATATACCTTTATATACATATATACATACATATATACCTATACTGTATATACCTTTATATACATATATACATACATATATACCTATACTGTATATACCTTTATATACATACATATATACCTATACTGTATATACCTTTATATACATATATACATACATATATACCTATACTGTATATACCTTTATATACATATATACATACATATATACCTATACTGGCTTCCTGTGCACTTAAGATGTAACTTTAAGGTTTTACTACTTACGTATAAAATACTACACGGTCTAGCTCCATCCTATCTTGCCGATTGTATTGTACCATATGTCCCGGCAAGAAATCTGCGTTCAAAGGACTCCGGCTTGTTAGTGATTCCCAAAGCCCAAAAAAAGTCTGCGGGCTATAGAGCGTTTTCATTTCGGGCTCCAGTACTCTGGAATGCCCTCCCGGTAACAGTTCGAGATGCTACCTCAGTAGAAGCATTTAAGTCTCACCTTAAAACTCATTTGTATACTCTAGCCTTTAAATAGACATCCTTTTTAGACCAGTTGATCTGCCGTTTCTTTTCTTTTTCTCCTATGTCCCACTCTCCCTTGTGGAGGGGGTCCGGTCCGATCCGGTGGCCATGTACTGCTCGCCTGTGTATCGGCTGGGGACATCTCTGCGCTGCTGATCCGCCTCCGCTTGGGATGGTTTCCTGCTGGCTCCGCTGTGAACGGGACTCTCGCTGCTGTGTTGGATCCGCTTTGGACTGGACTCTCGCGACTGTGTTGGATCCATTGTGGATTGAACTTTCACAGTATCATGTTAGACCCGCTCGACATCCATTGCTTTCCTCCTCTCCAAGGTTCTCATAGTCATTATTGTCACCGACGTCCCACTGGGTGTGAGTTTTCCTTGCCCTTATGTGGGCCTACCGAGGATGTCGTAGTGGTTTGTGCAGCCCTTTGAGACACTAGTGATTTAGGGCTATATAAGTAAACATTGATTGATTGATTGATGAGGAGACAAAGAAGAAGGCAGAGTGAACAGGAGGGAGTGTCCCCGCCTTCACCAAGAGCCAAGAGACATATGCTGTAGTCATGTCTCTACTTTGTTTACAAAAGATTGTATTTTAACCATACTTGCCAACCTTGAGACCTCTGATTTCAGGAGGGGGGGGCGTGGTCAGGGGTAGGGCTGAGGCTTGGTTTGGGTGCGTGATTGGGACTTCTTTTTTTATGCCCCCTATTATCTAGGCCAGGGGTCGGGAACCTTTTTGGCTGAGAGAGCCAAAAAGCGAAATATTTTGACATATATTTCTGTAAGAGCCACATAATATTTTTTTTTAACACTGAACACAACAAAACGCGTGCATTTTGAAGTAAAACCAACATTTCTAGAGTATAATAGGTCTCTTATTCTTTGTAATGACATTGTTATTCTGAAGCTAACAGTGGAGGGGCGTGGCCTGCGGGCCACCTGGGCCTTGTTATCTAATCACCTGTCGCTCTGTTAGAAGCAGCAAGCAGGAGGAGAGACGGGGGTTGGGGCTGGAACTACAATTGCTGGAAAACAACTGAGAGACTTATTGAAAAATAAAACAATAATCTAACCCTGAAACAGGCTCTCATGTCGGTGCTTGGTGGTCTGAAGAAACCCCAGGAGGGCAAGCCCCACACTAACCAATAATAAATGAATAACTTCTTACCATTGACGCAACTTTTTGAACAGGTGCGGTAGAAAACGGATGGACGGATTAAAAATGCATGAGAATAATTTATATTTTGAAAATTGTTTTTAACACTGTGATTACAAGTGGAATTATTCATTATTTATCGTGTTAAGCAACGTCAGCTCAGATTTATCAAAGAGCCAGATGCAGTCATAAAAAGAGCCACATCTGGCTCTAGAACCATAGGTCCCCTACCCCTGATCTAGGCCAACCATACGGCCCGAGGTCCGGATCAGGGCCGCAAACAGGTTTTATCCGGGCCGTGGGATGAGTTTGCTCAGTTTAAAAATGAGTCAACATTTTTGAATGAAATAAACTGCTGTTCTAAATGTGTCCACTTGATGTCACAATAACAATTATTTGTATCTTTGTATATTATGCTACATATGTAAAAATTACTCAAGCAAAATGAGCAAACGCCATAAATAACATCCTCTATCCTGATTTTGGTTCAATTCCCACCTAGTACCAACCTCGTCACGTCCGTTGTGTCCTGAGCAAGACACTTCACCCTTGCTCCTGATGGGTGCTGGTTGGCGCCTTGCATGGCAGCTCCCTCCATCAGTGTGTGAATGTGTGTGTGAATGGGTAAATGTGGAAGTAATGTCAAAGCGCTTTGAGTACCTTGAAGGTAGAAAAGCGCTATACAAGTACAACCCATTTATCATTTATCATTTATTTTGACATTTTCTTTTTATCTTGATTGCAAATGAACACCATTGAGTTGACCGATGAACATTATCATTTATTCAGAAAGTAAAAATAACAACAAATAAAGACAGAATACTATTAACCGCAACATATCGCCCCTTACGAAAATGGTGAGAAACAGCTTCGCTCTGGAGAGGGTGAGAAAACTAAAATCAGTCCATGCCTGGGCCCCTGGAGAGGGAGTCCAGACTGAGGCAAAGTAAAAACAACCTCATAGCCATAGCACACATTAACATGTGTGTCAGACGCAACCAGCCACTTCTACACACAGCTACAAAAGTAAAACCAAAACAAAAAATGGCCTATCATTCACAATCCTTATGTAAGACAAGCAAATGTATGTTTTTCTGTTTCTTGTGCAGTCTAACCAGTTAATAAAAGTTTCTCTATTATGTCTATAAAGTGCTGTAAAAACATTCAAACACCTCCATCAAGGTTGTATGTACTTAGGGTGTAACTACTGACGGAGATAGATATCTACATATATCCATATTCAAGAGCTATTTCTTTCTATAGTCATATTTTAAATAGCTAGTGGTTTCCATTTGTACTCTTTCTATTTTTTAATCTCATGTCCATGGTGCACTTGGCTTTAGGAACGTGAGGAGGAGGGATACTCCTTTTCCTTATCTCATCCTGTCTCAAGCTAAAGTAGATCAATAGACATGTGTATTCGTTCTGGAGGGTGCGGGCTATTGGCATATGGAAGAACACAGCACTTCCGTACTGTTTTCAGATCAACCTGGCGAGGCGATTTGAATGTGTTGTTTTTAGGTTGGTCCCTCCAAAGCTTTGGAATAAATTGCAAAATACCTATTCTGTTCTGGGTGATCATTTAAACTCAGTTTATGTGTCATTAAAGAACTTGGGATTGACCAGTACCTTAAATTCCCTGGCTTGGAGGAACATCTGGTCCAAACGCAACAGTACTTAGTGTATGTACTTAGGGTGTAAGTACATAGTGTATGTACTTAGGATGTAAGTACACAGTGTATGTACTTAGGATGTAAGTACATAGTGTATGTTCTTAGGATGTAAGTACATAGTGTATGTGCTTAGGGTGTAAGTACATAGTGTATGTGCTTAGGGTGTAAGTACATAGTGTATGTGCTTAGGGTGTAAGTACATAGTGTATGTACTTAGGGTGTAAGTACATAGTGTATGTGCTTAGGGTGTAAGTACATAGTGTATGTACTTAGGGTGTAAGTACATAGTGTATGTGCTTAGGGTGTAAGTACATAGTGTGTGTGCTTAGGGTGTAAGTACATAGTGTATGTGCTTAGGGTGTAAGTACATAAGTACACAGTGTATGTAGTGGCGAGGCATGTGTTTTCAGTTTGGTAGGTGTTTGTGCAAGGGCAGCGTGGTCTACATGTGACATGTTGCACACCTTTCTGTCAACATACCCTGGACATACAGCGTGGACGCAGTATCATCCTCCATTAAGTGCCACATCGTTCATGCATCCACGAGTGGCCCCCACTGTTTGCCTCGGGGCTTCATGAAATGGCCACAGGCTTCGCCGAATTAATGGCTTTCTCACTTGCAGAATTAATCGCTTCCCCGCCAAGCAGGGGTTGAGGCCTTGGGCTTTGATACACGGTGGCCAAGAAGGCTGCTACACCTTGCGGGTGGGGAGCGCCGATAGTGATTGAGACATGCAATCAGCCCCACAGCGCGGGGCAGGCGGTGGGGGGTGGTGGTGGGGGGGTCACTCCGCTAATACGCCTGTCTCTTTGTCAAACCCACCCCAACGCGACCCCTCCTGCTTGCAGGGTTCCTACGGGTGCTTAGAAACCTTGTAAACGCTTGGGTTTTAATGTTGTGTTTTCAAGGTTTGGAAAAGGCTGGCATTTTGAAGTGAAGTGCTTGGAAATGCTTGGAAGTGTCCATCATGTCTCAGCAGTCTGACCCCGTAGGCTAATGAGAACAAAAAAGAAATAACTGTCCGTCATGCTGGGAGGTTGTCCTGTTAATGAACATTGGATGGGAAAATGACAAATCCAACAATGTATTTTTTGCTCCATTATTTCGGTTGTCTACTTCAGTGTTTTTCAACCTTTTTTAAGCCTAGGCGCATTTTTTTCTTAGAAAAAATGCGGAGGCACACCACCAGCAGAAATCATAAAAAAACGAAACTCGGTTGACTGTAAAAAGTTGTTGCTGCAATTGTTGGATATGAAATTAAAGCATAAGCAGGCATGCATGACTATAGCTCTTGTCTCAAAGAAGGTGTACTGTCATCACCTGTCACATCACACCCTGACTTAGTTGCACTTTTTTGCTGTTTTCCCGTTTGTAGTGTTTTACTTCTTGTCTTGCGCTCCTGTTTTGGTGGCTTTTCCTGTTTTGTTTGTATGTTCCTGTAGCAGTTTCATGTCTTTGAGCGATATTCCCCCGCACCTGCTTTGTTTTAGCAATCAAGAATATTTCAGTTGTTGCTATCTTTTTTTTGTGTGGACATTGTTGATTGTCATGTCATGTAGGGATGTACTTTGTGGACGCTGTCTCTGCTCCACACGGTGTAAGTCTTTGCTGTCGTCCAGTACTCTGTTTTTGTTTACTTTGTAGCCAGTTCGGTTTTAGTTTAGCTCTGCATAGCCTTCCCTAAGCTTCAATGCCTTTTCTTAGGGGCACTCATCTTTTGTTTATTTTTGGTTTAAGCATTAGACACCTTTTTACCTGCACCCTGCCTCCCGCTGTTCCCGACATCTACAAAACAATGAGCTACCGGCTGCCACCTACTGATGTGGAAGAGTATTACACGGTTACTCTGCCGAGCTCGAGACAGCACCAACACTCAACAACAGCACATCATGTCCCACTCTCCCTTGTGGAGGGGGTCCGGTCCGATCCGGTGGCCATGTACTGCTCGCCTGTGTATCGGCTGGGGACATCTCTGCGCTGCTGATCCGCCTCCGCTTGGGATGGTTTCCTGCTGGCTCCGCTGTGAACGGGACTCTGGCTGCTGTGTTGGATCCGCTTTGGACTGGACTCTCGCGACTGTGTTGGATCCATTATGGATTGAACTTTCACAGTATCATGTTAGACCCGCTCGACATCCATTGCTTTCCTCCTCTCCAAGGTTCTCATAGTCATCATTGTCACCGACGTCCCACTGGGTGTGAGTTTTCCTTGCCCATATGTGGGCCTACCGAGGATGTGGTAGTGATTTGTGTTGTGGTTTGTGCAGCCCTTTGAGACACTAGGGACATTAGGGACATTAGGGACGGCGTGGCGCAGTGGGAGAGTGGCCGTGCGTAACCCGAGGGTCCCTGGTTCAAATCCCACCTAGTACCAACTTCGTCACGTCCGTTGTGTCCTGAGCAAGACACTTCGCCCTTGCTCCTGATGGGTGCTGGTTGGCGCCTTGCATGGCAGCTCCCTCCATCAGTGTGTGAATGTGTGTGTGAATGGGTAAATGTGGAAGTAGTGTCAAAGCGCTTTGAGTACCTTGAAGGTAGAAAAGCGCTATACAAGTACAACCCATTTATCATTTATTTATTTAGTGATTTAGGGCTATATAAGTAAACATTGATTGATTGATGGATTTGAAGACTATAATTACTGGTTTGCAAAATACATTTTTAACCCAAATAAGTGAAACTACATAATCTCCCACGGGACACCGGGCTGTATCTCACAGCACACTAGTGTGCCGCAGCACAGTGGTTGAAGAACACTGGTCTACTTACCTTGTCCGACTACGTCAGTGAAAGCAAACCAGTTACATTTTGTCGTTTTGCTTAATTGCATAAAAATTGGTTTCATTATTGGACTTGTTTGTACTGTGAAGGTCATGTAATGCATGATTTGTATTTGTAACCTTTTCCACAACTTAGAGCTGACTTAACATGAATGATTTTGGAGTTTTTCACTCAACAAGGTTGTGTGCATTTCTTGCTTTATTGTTTTCCTTGTCTGGCTACCTCAGTGAAAGCCAAACAAGTTCACTGATTAACGAACATGGGACGCCGTGGCGCGGTTGGGAGAGTGGCCGTGCCAGCAACCTGAGGGTTCCTGGTTCAATCCCCACCTTCTACCAACCTTGTCACGTTCATTGTGTCCTTGAGCAAGGCACGTCACCCTTGTCCCTGATGGGTGGTGGTTGGGGCCTTGCATGGCAGCACCCGCCATCAGTGTGTGAATGTGTGTGTGAATGTGGAAATAGTGTCAAAGCGCTTTGAATACCTTGAAGGTAGAAAAGCGCTACACAAGTATAACTTTTTGTCTTTTTGTTCATTTGTTATCATAACCACAGTTCTAAGGCTAGATGGGCTTAATGAAAGGTGACTGAGGTGTTGTGGAAAAAACTAAATATTTTTTTTTAATTTATTATCCTTACATTAATGTGAATCAGGTTTGTTAATATTGAGTGAAATTGAGTGTATTTATATCACATTATGCAGTTTACAAGCACAAATACGGTGTGAATCAATTCGTGCTGTTCCATGTCATTGAGTTCTGTAAGTAAGAAAAAGAAGAAGAAATGTGCAAAACAAGACAAATGGAGACACGTTTGCAAACTCCAATGACATTGAATAGTCACACTGCTTCATTTGTTTCATGATAACTGCTGCTTCAATGTTAGGCGAAGTTTTCATGAGACTTTCCCTATTATTCTTCCAGACAGCATTTGGAGACCTCAAACAGCAAGTCCATGGATTGATTCACACTGGTTTTCCCCTTTTGAAGTCTACTGGAAAGACTGGAGAATTGATCTTGAAAGTCCTTAAAAAGTGCTTGAGTTTGGCCGTGGAAAAGAAGCACGAAGCCTGTGCTGGGATGGATATGGTGATTGGCGCGTTGCCTCCGACGTTCCTTCCTAATCCGCCGCGTGATAACCTGCGGCGTGTACATGCACCGCGGGGGGGCCGGCGAGTCCACGCGCCCGCACCGTCTTCAGGGCTTTGGCTTCCATTAGCCCCGGGGTTTGGATTTGCTGGGTTGCCATGGTAACTGCCTGGGCTCAGATAACATTAGTTTAACCTCGTATTGTATGTAGCCGTTATCTTTTCTCTTTTGTGCTGTTCAAGCATATCGGCGCCACGAATCGACCGCCCCCGCTTCCAGCATTAAACGCAGCCTCCCCCTCCAAACAAAAAGTCTCTCGCTCGGCAGGCGCTTGACGGATGTTTGCAGAGCCCTGAAATTAATCTGTCAAACACCGGCAATTATCTCCCCCATCTCGCCGTGCTCAAACGCGGGCAATGTTTATGACGAGTAAACACTATCGAGGATTTAATTAACAGATCCCACCCTTGCATTGATCCATGTTGAAATATCAATTGAACTTGTGTATTTAATTAGTCTATATCTTCGGCCTTTGCGTCAGGGGGCCTGACGGAGCGTCTTTCTTCTGCAAATTCATCTTCATCAGCGCCAAGACTTCAACCGAACAATGCGTCAGAATCCGAGAAACACGTGGAAGTCATGATGCTGCACTTGGATGAAAAAGTGTATTATAAGTAGGACTGGGCGATATGGCCTTTTTTTAATATCGCAATATTTTTAGCCCATATCGCAATATATATTACGATATTTTGCCTTTGCCTTGAATGAACACTTGATGCATATAATGACAGCAGTATGATGATTCTATGTGTCTACATTCAAACATTCTTCTTCATACTGCATTCATATATGCTACTTTTAAACTTTCATGCAGAGAGGGAAATGACAACTAAGTCAACCGACCAAAAGTGTATTTATTAAAGTTATTAAGCTATGGCACAAACATTCAAGTCACTTCCAAAACATAAATTGCAAGATTGTCAGAGACCTTTTAAGTGTCAAATAAGATGAAAACTGCAAGCAGCGTTGGTCGGGTTCGCCTTTGGCTGCTGCCGCCGCTACTCAGTTTTTGTTTCATGTCTCTACGACATTCCTAACAGAAGTTACATGCAGTTTTGTCTGGGTTTTTTCCTAGGGGGGGCTAGAGCGCAATTTTTATTTTTAGGGTTTGGTTGTTTATTAGATGGCAATTTTCGCCAGTCCTGATGTGTGTGTAAAATTTGGGGAGTTTTGAAGCATGTTAAGGGGGTGAAATTACAGATCGGCGTTTCTGGATGTTGTTGATAAATGGCATTCGCTTTGCATAGTAGAGCTTTAACTTGCACTTTGAAGAATTTTAACGGGGTGAAATTACAGCTCAAAGAGGCAAAAATGACATTTTTTAGGAAAATTTGCGCAGTGGTTTTTTGAAGGCACGTAAAATCCAAACCGGAGCACTTATCAAAACTCTTTCAATGACTTTTAATCAGAAGGGTTCAATCCCTCTCCTGTGCGAGTTTGAAGCCGAAACGACAAACGCGCTCAGAGGAGCTAACGTTTGAAAAAAGGTGACGGGTGTTTACAAAAGTTTTATTTTGAAGGGGTAATTTTTAACTTCCTGTTGATTTTTGCTGAAGAATGTCTATATTAAAACGTAGGTCTAAGTGAGACCTGCATAGAAGTTTTAGTTTCAGGTCTCTCTGACTTTCCTACCGGAAGTTACAAGCAGTTTTGTCTGTGTTTTCTTCCTAGGAGCAGTTTTTTCTGTGTTTTGTTAAAAAATTGCGCTAGAGCGCATTTTTACAATTTGGGGTTTGTTTTTTTTCATTAAATCGCAATTTTTGCCAGTCCTGATGTGTGTGCCAAGTTTGGTGAGTTTTGAAGCATTTTAAGGGGGTCAAATTACAACTCAAAGAGGCAAAAATATAATTTTTTGCGAAAATTTTGCTTTGATTGAGTTCTTGCAAAATTTCCGTTAATTTTTGCCGTATAAAGTAAAATTATGAAATCTAGGTCTAAGTTAGCCCTACATAGAGGTTTTGGTTTCATGTCTCTACGACATTGCTAACAGAAGTTACAAGCAGTCTGTTTTTTTTTTCCTAGGGGGCGCTAGAGCGCATTTTTGAGTTTTGGGGTTTGGTTTTTTTATTAGACGGCAATTTTCGCCAGTTCTGATGAGTGTGTGAAATCTGGTGCGTTTTGAAGCATGTTCAGGGGGTCAAATTACAGTTCAAAGAGGTGGCGGAATAATAATAATAAAACGGACCATTTTTAATAGGGTCCGCAGGCCCATTGCAAAAGGACTACTTTGGAGTCCTTTTGCAATGGGCCCGCGGACCCTAATAATAGGAAATCACATAGGATTGGTCCTTCACTATGTGGTATGTTACTAAGGTTATGAAATTCTCTTCATTCTCTAGCGAGTGACTTTACAAATGATGCTACATATTAGCTGTAATGCTACTTTTTATAGCAACTCTTTTCCCCCACACTTGACAAATTACGGTTGTCTGTTGGACATATTCCCACTTGAAGCCAAACCACCGCCAGACGATGGAAACCCAGCTGTTTTTCTTGCGAATTAAGTCTTCCTTCATTTGCTACCAGCATCTTTCTCGCGTACGGCTACGTTAGCAGCTAACGTTAGCCACGCCGCTACCTCTCTGCTGGGCGAGGGCGTGTATGTGACGTATGACGTGACAGTTTGTGACGTATGTAAGTGTCAGGTTCAAACACTGTTGACATCTAATAAACAAGACAAAAAGGCAAGGAATCAAACAGAGACAGACTTAAATTTGGACTCAGATCTGAGGAGAGACATGGCCTCTGTACACCTTGCACAGTTCCTGCACCAAGCTCTGATGAAAAGGTTTTCGTCTCCTCTTTTATTTAGATATTCGATGTTTGCGCAACAACACATGTCAAAACAGGAATGGGGAGCATACACACAGTCACTGTTGAAGACAAAAGAAGACGATGCCTCGTCCTGGTCTCAGCTTCGGCAAAACAGGATTGGGGAGTAAATAAACAGTCACTGTTGTCGGTCACATTGAAGACAAAAGAAGACGATGCCTCGGGTCCGGGATCGTCCTGGTCTCAGCTTCGGCAAAACAGGATTGGGGAGTAAATAAACAGTCATTGTTTTTGGTCACATTGAAGACAAAAGAAGACGATGCCTCGGGCTTGGGCTCGTCCTGGTCTCAGCTTCGGCGGGTCTTTGAGGGCAAAAGAAAACCCCTCTTGTCGCATTCCAACGTACACAGCGGAATGCCCCAAGACTTTGCTTGGTTGAAGAAGGACAGCTCTCAACTACTCAATTAAATAAAAGAGATCTGAAAGTTTTTTGATAATTCACACACAATTTACACAATTTTTCTAACAGTAAGAATGTGCGCCTGCTTGTCTGTGAGAAGGAGACACGGGAAAGAGCAAGGAGAGCCTGAAGTGTACGCCCGCAGCTAAAAGCAACTGCGTGAGAACGTATATTCGAATATTACGATATAGTCATTTTCTATATCGCACAGAGACAAACCCGCGATATATCGTATATATCGATATATCGCCTAGCCCTAATTTCAAGCTGTAAATACTTAATGGAAGATCTTTCACTGGGATTGCAAAAAGACGGAACAAGAAAGAACAGCTTGAATACGCAACAAAATCGTGACTACCGCTGAGATGAAACCAAGGGCTCACTGAGTGTCCTATAACACAACAGAAATGATTGAAGAACATCTCTCTGGGCCTCTCCGGTGGCGTTGACTCCCTGGAAAGACGGAACACCAATGATTACAGAGGCCTGAACGGAAAGACGCGACATATCCCGTGTGTCTACTCCGTGAGATACTGGAAGCGTTGCAGAGTACCAAATATTTTAAGGTCTCTGGATCTGCAAAGCGGATATTAGCAAGTGGTTATGGATGAAGAAAGGAAGTCAAAGACCACCACGACCACCCATCAGGGCCTATTCTAGTTCGAAGTCACGGCTTTTGGATGGTTCAATCTTGGGGGTATTTTACCGGACTACTTTTGAAACCTGAGACTTAACATAAGAAAGTGGGACCTGCATCAACACAAGATCACTTTTGGTAAAGATGTCCGCAATATCTTCATATCCTCCCGCGGACATTAAAAAGTCTCTGGAGGTGTCTGGGGTTGGTCGGCCGGTACCACGAGTTCATCCCCAGAGAAGCCAACCTTGAAGCTCCCCTAAACCATCTAAAAAAGAAGGGTGCTTCCTAGCATTGGCATTCGAGTGTCTAAGTGGCCTTCAACTGCAAGACCCTGCTGTAGTCACTACCAGTTCTTGCACAGCGCCATCCACAGGTTAGGTTCCAGATCGACTGTGATACCAGTGCTGTGGGCCTGGGAGATGTACTGATGCAGTATATATATATTTATATAAGTGTTTTTGTCGATTTAGGAATTAAGTCTGTTTGTTACTAACTAAGGGTTCCTCATGTAGCAATTCCAGAGCATTGTTCTAGAACAAGGTAAATCCTGCACCCTCTTCAGGATTTTAGACCCATTTAAAGTTAACTTCAATCAATCAATCAAAGTTTATTTATATAGCCCTTAATCACAAGCGTCTCAAACGGCTGCAAAAGACACAACCATTTCTCGGCTCAGATCCCACATCAGGGCAAGAAAAAACTCAACCCAATGGGATATGATGAGAAACCTCCGAGGGGGACGCATATGTGGGGACCCCCCACTGGGCGATCAAAGCAATGGATGTGGAGTGGATCTAGTTAATAGTGTGAGAGTCCAGTCCATAGTGGATCTAGTTAATAGTGTGAGAGTCCAGTCCATAGCGGATCTAGTTAATAGTGTGAGAGTCCAGTCCATAGCGGATCTAGTTAATAGTGTGAGAGTCCAGTCCATGGTGGATCTAACATAATAGTGTGAGAACCCAGTCCATAGTGGATCTAACATAATAGTGAGAGTCCAGTCCATGGTGGATCTAACATAATAGTGTAAGTCCAGTCCATAGTAGATCTAACATAATAGTGTGAGAGTCCAGTCCATAGTGGATCTAACATAATAGTGAGAGTCCAGTCCATAGTTGATCTAACATAATAGTGAGAGAGTCCAGTCCATAGTGGATCTAACATAATAGTGTGAGAGTCCAGTCCATAGTGGATCTAACATAATAGTGTGAGAGTCCAGTCCATGGTGGATCTAACATAATAGTGTGAGAGTCCAGTCCATAGTGGATCTAACATAATCGTGTGAGAGTCCAGTCCATAGTGGATCTAACATAATAGTGTGAGAGTCCAGTCCATAGTGGATCTAACATAATAGTGTGAGAGTCCAGTCCATAGTGGATCTAACATAATAGTGTGAGAGTCCAGTCCATAGTGGATCTAACATAATAGTGTGAGAGTCCAGTCCATGGTGGATCTAACATAATAGTGTGAGAGTCCAGTCCATAGTGGATCTAACATAATCGTGTGAGAGTCCAGTCCATAGTGGATCTAACATAATAGTGTGAGAGTCCAGTCCATAGTGGATCTAACATAATTGTGTGAGAGTCCAGTCCATAGTGCATCTAACATAATAATGTGAGAGTCCAGTCCATAGTGGATTTAACATAATAGTGTGAGAGTCCAGTCCATAGTGGATCTGACATAATAGTGTGAGAGTCCAGTCCATTGTGGATCTAACATAAGAGTGAGAGTCCAGTCCATAGTGGATCTAACATAATAGTGTGAGAGTCCATAGTGAATCTAACATAATATTGTGAGAGTCCAATCCATGGTGGATCTAACATAATAGTGTGAGAGTCCAGTCCATAGTGGATCTAACATAATAGTGTGAGAGTCCATAGTGAATCTAACATAATATTGTGAGAGTCCAATCCATGGTGGATCTAACATAATAGTGGGAGAGTCCAGTCCATAGTGGATCTAACATAATCGTGTGAGAGTCCAGTCCATAGTGGATCTAACATAATAGTGTGAGAGTCCAGTCCATAGTTGATCTAACATAATAGTGTGAGAGTCCAGTCCATAGTGGATCTAACATAATAGTGTGAGAGTCCAGTCCATAGTGGATCTAACATAATAGTGTGAGAGTCCAGTCCATAGTGGATCCATTTATTAGTGTGTGAGTCCAGTCCATAGTGGATCTATTTATTAGTGTGAGAGTCCAGTCCATAGTGGGGCCAGCAGGAGATCATCCTGAGTGGAGACATCCCTAACTGATGTACAGATGAGTGGTCCACCCCAGGTCCCGACTTTGAACAGCTAGCGTGTCATCTGTGGTCACCCTTATAACCTCTCCACGAAGGAGAGGGCGGCAGAGCAGAAAAGATAGACGGCAGATCAACTGATCTAAAAGGGGGTCTATGTGAAGGCTAAGGTGTATAAATGACTTTTAAGATGCTATTTAAATGCTTCTACTGAGGTAGCATCTCTAACTGTTACTGCTAGAACATTCCAGAGTACTGGAACCCGAGTAGAAAACGATCTATAGCCTGCAGACTTTTTTGGGGCTCTGGGAATCATAAGCCGGAGTTCTTTGAAGGCAGATTTCTTGCCGAGACATATGGTACAATACAATCAGCAAGATAGGATGGAGCTAGACCGTGTAGTATTTGATACGTGAGTAGTCATAGTCATCATTGTCACCGACGTCCCACTGGGTGTGAGTTTTCCTTGCCCTGATGTGGGCTCCGAGCCGAGGATGTCGTAGTGGTTTGTGCAGCCCTTTGAGACACTAGTGATTTAGGGCTATATAAGTAAACATTGATTGATTGATTGATAGTACAAGTTGTAGCATGATGTGGTCCTGATCTAAGTGGAAGTGTGTTTGTTCAATTAAGTCCGGAATGTGTTAGCCTGATTGGGAAATGCTGACTTTGAGGTCAGTGTGAGGCTAGACTTGTGTGTCCTTAGGTCCAAATGGTCAGGCTAAAATTGGCAAAATGAATGTGTGCGCCCCCAAATAACAACACAATCAATAATACCGCTTCTCTCAGCAATATTGGCAAACATGGAAGACGTAGAGTCAAATATTGTGGACATTCTGGCCTGACGCACTCAGCTTGTCCTTTGTGTCGGGAGGCTTTACAGAGACTATATGTTCTCCAGCTGAGTTAATAAAAAAGTGTGTTATGATTCATAACCGCACTATTTGCTGAGCTCCCTGCCATAAATTTACATCTATTTTACCTTCTCGCCTTGACAGTGACGAGGAATGCGACAAAGCAGCCGCTGGTATACGAGAGTTCAGAACTGAAGCTTTCAAGTAAATTCAGGAATTTTCTATACCGCCGTTTTCAATTGGACCTGAGAGTATTTTGCAGGCTTGGGATTTTTTCTGTCTACAGCAGGGGTGTCAAGCGTACGGCCAGAGGGCTGGGCCGCGTGGTTAATGGCGAACAGGTTTTATCCGGCCCGCGGGGTGAGTTTGCTAGGTATGAAAATGAACCTGAAATTTTTGAATGAAACAGCTGTTCTAAATGTGTCCACTGGATGTCGCAATAGCAATTCTTTGTATCTCTGTAGATACACATGATGTTAGTGCATCAGTGGAGGAGAATGAGCAAACTACATAAATAACATACTCTCATTTGATTTTGATATTTTTTTCTTTATCTTGATGGATTGAAAATGAACATTAATGAGTTGACTGATGAACATAATCGCATAATTTATCCAGACAATATATATAACGGTGTGGGAGGGGTTAGTTCGTCTGCCTCCCAATAACAAGTTCCTGGGTTTGATCCTGCGCTCTGTGTGGAGTTTGCATGTCCTCCCCGTGACTGAGTGGGTTCCCTCCCACCTCCAAAGACATGCACCTGGGAATAAGCCCCTTCCTCCTCCAAAGACATGCACCTGGGGATAGGCCCCTCCCACAGCTAAAGACATACACCTGCGGATAGGCCCCTCCCACCTCCAAAGACATGCACCTAGGTATAGGCCCCTCCCACCTCCAAAGACATGCACCTGGGGATAGGCCCCTCCCACCTCCAAAGACATGCACCTGGGGATAGGCCCCTCCCACCTCTAAAGACATGCACCTGGGGATAGGCCCCTCCCACCTCCAAAGACATGCACCTGGGGATAGGCCCCTCCCACCTCCAAAGACATGCACCTGGGGATAGGCCCCTCCCACCTCTAAAGACATGCACCTGGGGATAGGCCCCTCCCACCTCCAAAGACATGCACCCGGGGATAGGCCCCTCCCACCTCCAAAGACATGCACCTGGGGATAGGCCCCTCCCACCTCCAAAGACATGCACCTGGGGATAGGCCCCTCCCACCTCCAAAGACATGCACCTCGAGATAGGCCCCTCCCACCTCCAAATACATGCACCTGGGATAGGCCCCTCCCACCTGCACCTGGGGATAGGTTGATTGGCAACACTAAATGGTCCCTAGTGTGTGAATGTTGGCCCCGTGATGAGGGGGCCACATGTAGTTTGGTATTACATTTAGAGGTGGATGGTCCACTAACAGGATTGTGTCTTCTCTGCACTTCTAGGGGAGGAGAACTCTCCAGGCTGGCTGTCTGGCGAGCACGAGGAGAAGACCACGGCTCCTTTTTGGTGTCCGCTGCTGGCCAGTCGCATGCCTGTGTTTGCCACCAAGTCCCCTGAGAGAAAGGCAAGTGGGCTATCTTGTTGCAGAGTGTCATCTTCCTCTTTTCAGCTCTCTGTCTAAAGGGCGCTCATTTAGTGCCTGTTTCTTTAAACCTTTACGCCCTATTGCAGGGGCGTCCAAAGTGTGGCCCCGGGGCCCGCAGCTCATTTGTTAAAAGCCCGCAGCACAGAATAATACAAATTATTAAAAAATAAAAACTTTAAAAAGTATCATAATACAAAACCCAGAAGCAGTGAAGTTGTCAGCTTGTGTAAATGCTAAATAAAAAATGAATACAACAAATCCTTTTCAACTTATATTCAATTAAATAGACAACAAAGACAAGATATTTCATCTTCACACTGACTAACTTTGTTCTTTTTTGCAAATAGTCATGAAGTTAGAATTTAATCATGAAGTTAGAATGTAATGGCAGCAACACATGTCAAAAAAGGCATTTTTACCAGTGTGTTACATGGCCTTTCCTTTGAACAACACTCAGTGCAGGTTTGGGAACTGAGGAGACACATTTTTGAAGTGGAACTCTTTCCCATTCTTGCTTGATGTACAGCTTAAGTTGTTCAACAGTCTCCTGCCTCATATTTTAGCCTCCACACATTTTCAATGTCTGGACTAAAGGCAGGCCAGTCTAGTACCTGCACTCTTTCACTATGAAGCCACGCTGTTGTAACACCTGGCTTGGCATTGTGTTGCTGAAATAAGCAGGGGCGTCCATGATAACAACATATGTTGCTCCAAAAGCTGTATGTACCTTTCAGCATGAATGGTGCAATTAATTCACATCAAATATTCCACTTTTACTTTTTTTTGGGTGGAAAATATTGCATGATTTGTGTTTTTACCCTAAAATGTATTTGACAAAAAGGGCATTAAACATAAAAATATTTTTGAGGTTTTTTTTTTTTGACTCATAGACACATAGTTGATCTACAAATTTAAGCATTGAAAAAAAAACTGAACATAAAAATGTTTCAATGTTATTTGTAACATTTTTATGCCTTCTGGGTCCCTCGGACCAAACTTGAGGGGAGCCCTAAAGTTAGAAAACATGTATGTATTGTATAAATATCAACGTGGCTCCAGGCATGCTTTGACATTTCAGCGTTTTGGTTCTCGGTGGAAAACATTTGGAGCACCTGCAAACAAATGCTGAGTCGTCATTCCACAACATTCTCAGCCTTTCTGAAACGTTGGCATCTTCCGGTGTGAGAAAGGTGTGAAATGATCCACCTGGGAGCGTGTCATACCTTCTTCCTGCCATCATGCTGTCCTCCATGCATCAGGAGCGTGTCATACCTTCTTCCTGCCATCACACTGTCCTCCATGCATCAGGAGCGTGTCATACCTTCTTCCTGCCATCACACTGTCCTCCATGCATCAGGAGCGTGTCATACCTTCTTCCTGCCATCACGCTGTCCTCCATGCATCAGGAGCGTGTCATACCTTCTTCCTGCCATCACACTGTCCTCCATGCATCAGGAGCGTGTCATACCTTCTTCCTGCCATCACACTGTCCTCCATGCATCAGGAGCGTGTCATACCTTCTTCCTGCCATCACACTGTCCTCCATGCATCAGGAGCGTGTCATACCTTCTTCCTGCCATCACGCTGTCCTCCATGCATCAGGAGCGTGTCATACCTTCTTCCTGCCATCACACTGTCCTCCATGCATCAGGAGCGTGTCATACCTTCTTCCTGCCATCACACTGTCCTCCATGCATCAGGAGCGTGTCATACCTTCTTCCTGCCATCACACTGTCCTCCATGCATCAGGAGTGTGTCATACCTTCTTCCTGCCATCACGCTGTCCTCCATGCATCAGGAGCGTGTCATACCTTCTTCCTGCCATCACACTGTCCTCCATGCATCAGGAGCGTGTCATACCTTCTTCCTGCCATCACACTGTCCTCCATGCATCAGGAGCGTGTCATACCTTCTTCCTGCCATCACACTGTCCTCCATGCATCAGGAGCGTGTCATACCTTCTTCCTGCCATCATGCTGTCCTCCATGCATCAGGAGCGTGTCATACCTTCTTCCTGCCATCACACTGTCCTCC
>NC_084612.1:78436600-78459100 GCF_033978795.1 Nerophis ophidion
ATTTTGAGGGTGAATGGAGTGTGAGGATGGTGGAACGCTTGGAATTGGGTAAAATACGAGCGATATGCAGATGTTTGGATGTTGCACATTGCTTTTTAATGGGGAGAAATTCCTGGAAAAACAGAAATGTTGCGTAATTAGAAACATGTTTTTGGCTTCACTGGTGAAGGGAGGGTGTCAATCAATCAATCAATAAATGTTTACTTATATAGCCCTAAATTACTAGTGTCTCAAAGGGCTGCACAGACCACCACGACATACTCGGTAGGCCCACATAAGGGCAAGGAAAACTCACACCCAGTGGGACATTGGTGACAATAATGACCCAGTGGGACGTCGGTGACAATGATGACTATGAGAACCTTAGAGAGGAGGAAAGCAATGGATGTCGAGCGGGTCTAACATGATACTGTGAAAGTTCAATCCACAATGGATACAACACAGTCGCGAGAGTCCAGTCCAAAGAGGATCCAAGACACAGCAGCGATAGTCCCGTTCACAGCGGAGCCAGCAGGAAACCATCCCAAGCGGAGGCGGACCAGCAGCGCAGAGATGTCCCCAGCCGATACACAGGCAAGCAGTAGATGGCCACCGGATCGGACCGGAACCCCTCCACACGGGAGAGTGGGACATAGAAGAAAAAGAAAAGAAACGGCAGATCAACTGGTCTAAAAAGGGAGTCTATTTAAAGGCTAGAGTATACAAATGAGTTTTAAGGTGTGAGCGCTTTGAATCGGGTAAAAAATATCCTGGAAAACCAGGAATTTTTGGAAATCAGGGAAATTTTGGAAGAAAAAAAAGATATAGTTGCCATTGATTCCCGGGCAAGTGGAACATTCACACACCTGAACAGTGCCGATCAGATGAAAACTGGGGGAGAAGACGTCCAAAGAAAAAAGGGCAAAAAACAATTGTATTTAAAATATTGGATATTCCTGGTAAGTGAAATTGTTGAACCAGTAAACATGTTAGCTTGACTTTCCAGGATGAGTGGAGTGTGTGAGGATGCTGGAACGGCTTGAAGTTTGTAGTTTCTGTATTGATGCCACCTGGTGGTTGTTGGAGCACACTGCAGCTCGCTCACTGGCAGAATTCTCACAGGAATGAGGCACGAACACAAACTTCGCCTCCTGTAAGTAATGGCGGGGAGGTGTCTGAAGCTGACATTTTTGTTCTTAATTAAAAAAATAGCCGGGAGGCAGAAGTGTACACTTTTGATGATGTTGTCCCTTGATATGCGGGAGCGTACAAAGTACATCCATTTGCTTCTAACTAAATGCATCATTGATGGAGTCAGAGCTTCCCTGGCTTGCCTCGAAAAGACAAGTCTGGTAAATGACAGAGATGATGTCATCCTGCTGATTACTGCGGTTAAATGTGCGGCGCGACGCAAACAAAGCGTTTCTATTGCAGCCAGGAACTATTCCTCCCTCGCTCTATTTGGGTCGCGGCTTGCCTGCAAATCCGCTTTTTTTTTTCCCTCCCAAGGTGATTAATCTCCCAGACAAAGCCATGTCAGAGCAGGGAAGTTATCCGCGCGCACAAAGGGAAGGCGACGCGTCCCCTGCAAGAACCTGGACCGGGGCCCATCAACTGCACAGTGAAGAGGGGTCACAGTCTCAGGAGCCCCAGGGCTCAGGGGCCGGACCTTGTCACTTTCTATTCCTTTGCTTGATTGCAAAGTAACCAGATCTGCTTTCACCGTCAATAAAGTTACGATTCTACTCACTTCCAGCGTGTGCGGCTCGACAGATAGTTAACAGCATGAAGAAACAGAAGCTCCAGACGTTTTGTTTTCTTTTGAACTAATGCGCCTCGTTTACTTCCGTGACGAAATCAGTGCTGGACGCTCTAACCTGGGAGCTGAACAGAGCGGCCCCAGGCCTACAGACACAACAACACTACAACCTGGTCAATGGGCATACACACACACCCCTTGCCGTCACCATTGCTTGATTCCCCTTTGGGGCGATGGACGGCTGAGTAGTGCTTATACACACCAGCAGCCGGCCTCCGTAGCTCCCCTGTGTTGCAAGTTTTGTTGATTCTATGTAACATGTTTATGTGTGCTTTCCCTTGCCCTCAATCTGGACCCCTTCCCTGGAGTCGAGCCTTTGACTGAATTTTTTTTTTTTACTCCCCCCTGGCCCACTCCCTAGCGTTTACCGATTTCTCATCTTTTTTTTTGTAAGGGGCCCCAGAAGTTGGCAGCCCCGTCAACAATCTTATTTATGTCTCCCTGTAATGTTTGCCGGATCTTGAATGGGTTTGGGCTGACAATCTCAATTTCCCCTTAGGGATTAATAAAGTACTTCCAATTCTGATTCTGAAGTACGCCAAACATGGGTAAGTGTGAAGAGTGTTCTGCATTTTTCCTAGCATGCTTAGTAATGGATTTAAATAGTTGTAATTGTGATTTTTCTATGGTGAATGGACATTGTTTTTTTCAAAAATGTCCACAAAGTTCAGCAAGCAGGTTGTTTTATGTGTGACCATGTCTGTTGACATATTCAATTATTTTTGCACCATGACTAGGGAAGGTTGTTTGCGTTGGGTCATATCAGTTCATGCTGCTCATACTTTCATAATTAAAGGTAATTTAGATGATTCACTAATGCAACAATATAGCAGCATTGACTAAAACAAATGGATTAAAATCTCCTTGGGCAAAATGTCTTAATAATCTCACGGCGTCTCGTGGGCTAAATTGGAGCCGTTTGGACAACACTGGCTTAAAAAGTCCGAAAGGAAACAAGGACTTGAGCACTTGTTTGGGGCAAAACATTCATACTTTGTTGTCCAGTCGTCGTTAAAAGCCCAATTTTTGCAATTCATTTGGATTTTTTTTCGGGTTTGAAAGAGCAGTCTTCTTCTACTCCCCCCACTGCTGCTTCATTGTGACACTTATGCTTGGCTGTTGCCCCCCTGTGGTGTGGCGGGAGTACTGCACACATGATCCGCCCTCCTTTCAATGGCTTCACCGAGCCTGTTTGGCGCATGTTTGCAGTCGGATAGGACTGAATAAAGACGGACAGCCTTTCCAAGAGCCCCAAAAAGCAAAGATCAGGGGAGAAAAGTCCATGTTTCCATCTGCCGTGCTTGGCGTGACACGGTGGCGAGAACACGCCTCATTAGAGCGAGTAGCGTGGCGGCAATAGTGGGTAAAGAGGGGGGGATTTGTGCTGGAGTCTGCAAGTTGTCGCCGGGGCCCGTCAGTCACGTCTCTCTGCGGTTTAACCCGCGGATCCTCGGTGAGGCTGCGCTTTGATTGATAGGAGGATATTTATACACGCTCCATGCCGCAGACTCCCGCCGTGTTCCGGACTATTGGCTCCGGTTAGGAGGGATTTCCATGGAGACGTGACACTTCTCTCCCTCGGTTTTGGTGAGCGAGCAACCTTGTCAAACCACTTAATTCATCCATCCCAAAGCCAAATTGACAGCGTTTAGACTATGTTGTTTTATCACAGCTTCGCCTGCTGATTCTCATTACGCTTTCTTCCGCACCTTAAAAGGCGGCGTGGATCCCAATAATAGGGAGAAGTCTCGCCATCAGGCTCTCCCACAGGGGGCCCGGGCTTCTGCGGACTTACACCGGAAAGAATGCATCCAGCGTTGAATAGACTTTTAACAGGCAAGCGGGGTTTTTTTCCAGCTGACTGCTCTGCAAACAGCGGTACCTGCAGACGCTACATCAGATAGTAGCTGTTGGCAATCAGAGCCCACTGATCTGTTATCCCCTCATTACATCGCTTGGTCCATTTAGATGCAAACCACTTGCCCGCCAGGGCAGATTCCTTGTAAATGTATGGAATAGCAACACCGTCTCAATGGCAAGTGGTGCCTGTGAGGTTGCATTATGCAAAAGTAGCGCGCTGTGCTCTGCTGTACTCTCCCAGTAACAGATTTCTGCAGACTGTCATGTCTATCATCATGTTTTGTTATCTTTTGCTTGCTTTTTGGACACTTTTTAGTTCCTCTTTTCACTCCCTTGCTTTGTCACCATCAGAGGTGGGTAGTAACGCGCTACATTTACTCCGTTACATTTACTTGAGTAACTTTTGGGATAAATTGTACTTTTACGAGTAGTTTTTATGCAACATACTTTTACTATTACTTGAGTGTATTTATAGAGAAGAAACGCTACTTTTACTCCGTTCCATTCATCTACATTCAGCTCGCTACTCGCTACTTTTTTTCAATCGATTTATTAATGTTTGTTTTGGTTAATCACCGAGCTTCAAAGTAGAATCCACGCATGCCTGCATTTCACCAATCACATGCAGTCACTGGTGACGTTGGACCAATCAAACAGAGCCAGGCGGTCACATGACCCGACTTAAACAAGTTAAAAAACTTATTGGGGTGTTACCATTTAGTGGTCAATAGTACGGAATATGTACTGTACTGTGCAATCTACTAATAAAAGTTTCAATCAATCAATAAAAAGTGTAAAGGAAAAAAGACACTTTTTATTTCAACCGTACTTCCCGTCAAAAGCCTAAAGACTGATCGCACAGTTCCTGTCTTCACAATAAAAGCGCCGCTCCATCGCACCTGCGCTAACAAAATAAGAGTCTCTGAAAGCCAGAGCAAACAAGCTAGCAAACTATGGAGTTTGCCGCCAATGTATTTCTTGTAAAGTGTCTAAAAACCAATATGGAAGCTGGACAAATAAGATGCCAAAAACCAACGACTTTCATGTGGTATTAGACAGAAAAGAGGAACTTTTTTTTCTCCTCCATTTGAAAACGTGGACGTCTGATTCCAATCAATGCAAGTCATCAGAATCAGGTAATACACCAACTTATATTCTTGTCTTCATGAAAGATAGGAATCTATATGTTAAACATGCATGTATATTCATTAAAACACCTTTAACATGTCAACAAAAACGGCAAAATAAATAAATATAAATTATATACTGTATATATAAATGTATGTATATATATATATACATATATATATACATATATATATATATATATATATATATATATATATATATATATATATAATTTGTGTGTGTATAAATGATGTGTGTGTGTATGTATATATGAGGAAGATCACCTCGACTTGGTCATTTATTAAGTAATTGATTAATGTTGAAAAACTTATTGGGGTGTTACCATTTAGTGGTCAATTGTACAGAATATGTACTGTACTGTGCAATCTACTAATACATGTTTTAATCAATCAATCAAATCAATGAATGCCTACTGAGGCTATGGTGCTGTTAAGTTATTGTGGCTCAATGTGCCATTTCTTAAAATTTTATTTTAATGTACTATTATTCAATATATATTATTGTTGTAGTTGTTTAAGAGATATTCCTGGCTCTGAATTTGCTCATTGCTATTTTTATGTTTTTGTGCATTATTTGTTGCCGTAATCATTAAACAAACAGGTTACTCATCAGTTACTCAGTACTTGAGTAGATTTTTTACAACATACTTTTTACTTTTACTCAAGTAAATATTTGGGTGACTACTCCTTACTTTTACCTGAGTAATACATCTCGAAAGTAACAGTACTCTTACTTGAGTACAATTTCTGGCTACTCTACCCACCTCTGGTCACCATAGCAACCATTAGTTTGACCTGGTTCACATCCTCACGTCACACACCTGTCTCAAGTTTTCACATTTTGAGTCACGCACCTGCTGCCACTAATCATGTCACTATTATTTAAGTTGCCAGGCTGTCTTTCTGCTGACATCACTCTGCTTCATGCCATGTTTACAGTTTCATGATTAGTTGGCCCTGCTTGTTTCATAATTCCATGCCAAGTACGTATTTGTTTATTGTTCATAGTTTCTGCAAGTTTTGTTTCATTAGTCAAGTTTGTTCTCCGCCATTGTGTGCGCCTTTTGTTTGCTTCTTTTTTTTTAGTTGTAGTGTTAAAATAAAAGATGTCATTACCTTCACGCCATGTCCGGTCCAAGTTCACTTGCATCTCGGGAAAACAACCACTCTATGTTCCAGGTTCTGACACAGACCTTCAAAAGCAGTGAAGTTGTCACCTTGTGTAAATGCTAAATAAAAAGAGAATACAACAAATCCTTTTTGACTTATATTCAATTGAATAGACTGCAAAGACAAGATATTTATTACTACTCAGTGGCCTAGTGGTTTGAGTGTCCGCCCTGAGATGGGTAGGTTGTGACTTCAAATCCCAGCCGAGTCATACCAAAGACTATAAAAATAGGAGCCATTACCTCCCTGCTTGGCACTCAGCATTAAGGCTTGGAATTGGGGGTTAAATCACCATAAATAATTTCCCGGGCGCCACCCCTGCTGCTCACTGCTCCCCTCACCTCCCAGGGGGTGATCAAGGGTGATGGGTCCAATGCAGAGAATAATTTGGCCACATCTAGTGTGTGTGTGACTATCATTGCCACTTTAACTTTAACTTTCCAACTGGTAAACTTTTTTTGTTGTTACAAATATTAGCTCATTTGGAAATTGATGCCTGCAACATGTTTAAAAAAAAGCTGGCACAAGTGGCAAAAAAGAGTGAGAAAGTTGAGGAATGCTCATCAAACACTTATTTGGAACATCCCACAGATGGACAGGCTAATTGGGAACAGGTGGGTGCCATGATTGGCCATGAAAGCAGCTTCCATGAAATGCTCACTCATTCACAAACAAGGACGGGGCGAGGGTCACCACTTTGTCAACAAATGCCTGAGCACATTGTTTAAGAACAACATTTCTCAAGCAGCTATTGCAAGGAATTTAGGGATTTCACCATCTACGTTCCTAATATCATCAAAAGGTTCAGAGAATGTAGAGAAATCACTGCACGTAAGCCATGATATTACACACCTTCCGCCCCTCAGGCGCTACTGCATTAAAAATCCACATCGTGTAAAGGATATCACCACATGGGCTCAGGAACACTTCATACAACTACTGTCAGTAACTACAGTTTGCCGCTACATCTGTAAATGCAAGTTAAAGGTCTACTACGAAAAGCCAAAGCCATTTATCAACAACACCCAGAAACGCTTTACTGGGCCCGAGCTCATCTAAGATGGACTGATGCAAAGTGGAAAAGTGCTCTGTGGTCTGACAAGTCCACATTTCAAATTGTTTTTGGAAACTACAGACGTTGTGTCCTCCGGACCAAAGAGGAAAAGAACCATCCAGATTGTTCCAGACGCAAAGTGTAAAAGCCAGCATGTGTGATGGTATGGGGCTGTATTAGTGCCCAAGGCATGGGTAACTTACACATCTGTGAAGGCACCATTAATGCTGAAAGGTACATACAGCTTTTGGAGCAACATATGTTGCCATCCAAGCAACGTTATCATGGACGCCCCTAATTATTTCAGCAAGACAATGCCAAGCCATGTGTTACAACAGCGTGGCTTCATAGTAAAAGAGTGCGGGTACTAGACTGGCCTGCCTGTAGTCCAGACCTGTCTCCCATGGAAAATGTGTGGTGCATTATGAAGCGTAAAATACGAAAGCAGAGACCCAGGACTGTTGAACAACTTAAGCTGTACATCAAGCAAAAATGAATTCCACTTTCAAAGCTTCAACAATTAGTTTCCTCAGTTCCCAAACGCTTGAGTGTTGTTAAAAGAAAAGTTGATGTAACACAGTGGTGAACATGCCCTTTCCCAACTACTTTGGCACGTGTTGCAGCCATGAAATTCTAAGTTAATTATTATTTGCAAAAAAAAAGTGTATGAGTTTGAACATCAAATATGTTGTCTTTGTCGTGCATTCAACTGAATATGGGTTGAAAAGGATTTGCAAATCCGTTTATATTTACATCTAACACAATTTCCCAACTCATAGGGAAATGGGGTTTGTAAGTAGAAAATGATTTGTTGTATTCTCTTTTTATTTACCATTTACACAACCTGACAACTTCACTGCTTTTGGGGTTTATATTTGGGTTTTTGTAGAAAATGCACTTCTTTTTAGCAAAGGTGTAGTAATGATGAAGCTGAATAGTCCTGCATATTATCTAAAGTAGAGCCATGTGTTACATTCTAGTGCCTAGAACATGTCACACTTGTATTATTCTTCACCTAGAAGGAAGTGCAGGTAGAAAGTATTCAACAACAAAACCTAGTGCAGCAGTGCAAAGCAAAACAAAGATCCAAAGCACCCTGATTGGCAACCAGGAACATGTGTGTCCTGACTGCCACTCAGGGACAGGTGAGGAAGTCGGCAGGTGGACAGGAGAACAGGTGACACAAGGAGACAAACAGGAAGTGGAACCGAAAGTAAGTCATGATCTTTTCATGATTTTAATCCAGCTTTAAAACACTAATTGGTTTAGATCAGGGTACCCAAACATTTTGCCCCTAAGGGCCAAAGTAAAACTGTCCCTTAGTGGTTTGAAGTGTACACTATTTTATAAGTGAAGAGTTTGCTGTGGAGGCTGATTTGTGTCCTTTTTTCTGACACTAAAAGTATGTTTAGTGTCAAGTTTTTTGCATTTGAATTGTTATATTTTTCTAATCAAATTATGCTGGCAATTTCATTGAAAAAAAAAAGTTGTCAAAATGTGTGTATTTAAAAATAGCGGTTTTAAAATCAATTGAATAAAAATTCAGTGCTAAAATTTTTTGTTTAGAGCAGGGGTGTCCAAACCTTTTGCCTCGGGGGCCGCAATGGACTAAAAAAATTTGGTCAAGGCCCGAAAGCTGACTGCTTGCAAAATAATTACTATGTATAAATCTACATATATATATATATATATATGTATATGTGTGTATTTATATATGTGTGTGTATGTATGTATATATGTTTGTATGTATGTATATATGTGTATATATATATATATATATATGTGTGTATGTATGTATGTATATATGTGTGTATATATATATATATATATATATATATGTGTGTGTATGTATGTGTAATATATATATAATGTATATATATAAATATATAAACACATTAATATATATATATATATATATATATATATACATACATACTGTATATACATATATATACTATATATATATATATATATATATCCACATATATATATACACACACATATATACATGTGTATATATATGAATGTATTTAATTTAAATGTATATATATATATATATATATATATATATATATATATATATATATATATATATATATATAAAATTTACAGTAGAGACCATTTGGAAGTCAAACTGGATTAAACCCTTTAAAGTCCCTTTTAACAATATTCAAGCAAACAGAGTATGCTCAGCTTTCTGCATCATTGTAAGCATAATTACATACAAATGGGCAGCAGCAAGCGTGTCTACTAAAAAGCTCGTCAAGCAAACATTTGCTCATTAGAAGGACCACTTTATAGCTTCATTGGAATGTGGCGCCCCCCCACCCCCCTCTGAGTTTTTTGCCACCGGTTTTGCTGAATATGCTTTCTGGACATATCTCAGGGAGATGGTTCAATAACAGCACCCACTTTCTGGCACTGTGAGAGTCATTCCCAGCATGCGGAATACACACACCTTTTGAAAGGAACAATCATTATTCGGCGTGAGTCACAGGCGAGCATTAGGCGGCTAAATCCATCAAGCGAGCGCTCTCTTCCTCTTCCTCCTGGCTGTCTTGATGAATACACACTTCCTCTTCAGGCATGGCCTTAATGATCCATTTCTATGCCGAGCGGGGCCGCGCTCGCCATATTTCCAAAGCCTTTAGAAGGAATGTACTCTTAGCGGCGTTTAACATCGGCCCGCCATAAGTGCGGGCTTTTGCAAAATGCGGACGCTCGGGTTGTTGGTCAAAGTCTCGACTCATGTGAGACGACGTAGGACGACGTGAGACGATGTGAGACGACGTGAGACGACGTGAGACGACGTGAGACGACGTGAGACGACGTGAGACGACGTGAGACGATGTAGGACGACGTGAGACGACGTGAGACGATGTAGGACGACGTGAGACGACGTGAGACGATGACCTTTTAACCAGCTGGCCGTCCTCGCCTCCTTAGAATCATTGGGAGATGGACGGCAGGACATGTGGATGAGTGGATTGGTGCAGAAGGATGATTTGATGGAGTGATATTATGGATTAGGGTTGTACAGTATACCGGTACTAGTACAGTATCGCGCTACTGATGAATCAAAAACGGTACTATACTCTGTTTGAAATAGTACCGGTTCCTAATTATTATTATTATTATTATATTTAACGGGTATGACGGCGTGTCGTCACGTCATTACGTTGCCGGTTGTATCAGCAGAGGAGCATGTTCGGCAGTGCACACACACAGAGTATTTACAAGCAGACACAGTGTGTCGACAGAAAAAGGAGAATGGACGCATTCTTGCCTAAAAAGTCAAGGTAAAGGTGAAATGATAACACTGAAACACCCGCAGGAAGAGCTGCTTTAAGACATGGCTAGCTAAATAGCAGCTAACATCCATTTGCAGTCAGTGTCTTACAAGTATCGTTATCACTGCAGGACAAGGAATAGCTTAACATGCTTCAGTACACATCGTAGGAGGATACAATAGCTCACCGGCATCACCGCTAACAAAAGCTAGTGCGCCGGAATGTAAAGAAATGCCAAGTTGGATCAACACCTGACATCCACGCTAATGATACCAAGTGCAAGAGTGTATTTACTTGATACTACTACAGTTACAATGGTATTTTGTTATCGTCACAAAATCATTTTTCCTTCTTTATATATGTATATATATATATATATATATATATATATGTATGTGTGTATGTATACATATTTAAATATATATACATATATATATGTATATATATTTAAACATACATATATATGTATGCATATATATGTATGTGTATATATATATATATATATATATATATATATATATATATATATATATATATATATATAATCTCTATTTATAGTTTACGACATTGTTGAATTATATGGTTATGAGACAATAAATAATAATTAAAACAGTATTTTTATACAGAATTGTGTTGTGCTACAATAAATACATTCTGACAAATATAATAACAAATAATCATAATAATAAATATGGCAGTGCCATGTTGGCATTTTTTTAACATAACTTGAGTCAAAGTTGTTCTCTTATTTAGGAAAACCATGTTTCATTGTCGCGGGGGGGGGGGGCGCTGGCGCCTATCTCAGCTACAATCGGGCAGAAGGCGGGGTACACCCTGGACAACTCACCACCTCATCGCAGGGCCAACACAGATAGACCCCAAAAGGGAATAAGCGGTAGAAATGGATGGATGGATGGATGAATGTTTTATAGTTTAATGCATCCAGCGGGGCATCACCACTAATTTTGGCATCATAATGTGTTCATTACACAACTGTATGTATCAGTATTGGTTGATATCGGTTTTGGTAATTAGGAGTTTGACAATATCGGAAAATCGGATATCGGCCAAAAAGCCGTTATCGGACATCTCTAATAACAATATAACTCCTATAAGACGCTTTATAATCTGATGTGCCTTATTAATGAAAGGATCCAAAACAGACATTCTTGGGGGGTGCGCCTTATAGTCCGGTGCGCCCTATGGTTTAGATAATAATGTATTCATGTCTTTTCCCCCCATTAGAAGGACAATAGCATGACAGGAGTGAATGTTCTCTAGTCTGCTCAACCTTGGTCTTAGCTTGCAATTTCCTTCCTGTAATGGCTGAGGAATAAAAGCCGGGAAAAGCTGTGAAAGAACCCAGACCTCCTCACAGAGTCAGCCCCGCACGCAACAAAATTGCACTCCGAGAGGCTTTATAGGGTTTTTAGAGCTTTTTTGTGCCAGTGAAAGTTGACTTAAAATGAAACGACTGCTTCATGTTCCGTCCTGCCTTACATCGCAGATCTTATATCGCACGTCCTGATCACCCAAACGACTTTATCCATGACTGCAGTTGGAAGGATAATTAGCTGAAAGACTCGAGACCTTTGGTCCGTGGAGGGCTGACCAGACATTTGGTCCGTGGAGGGCTGACCAGACATTTGGTCCGTGGAGGGCTGACCAGACATTTGGTCCGTGGAGGGCTGACCAGACATTTGGTCCGTGGAGGGCTGACCAGACATTTGGTCCGTGGAGGGCTGACCAGACATTTGGTCCATGGAGGGCTGACCAGACATTTGGTCCGTGGAGGGCTGACCAGACATTTGGTCCGTGGAGGGATGACCAGATATTTGGTCCGTGGAGGGATGACCAGACATTTGGTCCATGGAGGGCTGACCAGACATTTGGTCCGTGGAGGGATGACCAGACATTTGGTCCGTGGAGGGATGACCAGATATTTGGTCCATGGAGGGCTGACCAGACATTTGGTCCGTGGAGGGCTGACCAGACATTTGGTCCGTGGAGGGATGACCAGACATTTGGTCCATGGAGGGCTGACCAGACATTTGGTCCGTGGAGGGATGACCAGACATTTGGTCCGTGGAGGGCTGACCAGACATTTGGTCCGTGGAGGGCTGACCAGACATTTGGTCCGTGGAGGGATGATCAGACATTTGGTCCGTGGAGGGATGACCAGACATTTGGTCCGTGGAGGGCTGACCAGACATTTGGTCCGTGGAGGGCAGACCAGACATTTGGTCCGTGGAGGGCTGACCAGACATTTGGTCCGTGGAGGGCTGACCAGACATTTGGTCCGTGGAGGGCTGACCAGACATTTGGTCCGTGGAGGGCTGACCAGACATTTGGTCCGTGGAGGGATGATCAGACATTTGGTCCGTGGAGGGATGACCAGACATTTGGTCCGTGGAGGGATGACCAGACATTTGGTCCGTGGAGGTCTGACCAGACATTTGGTCCGTGGAGGGCTGACCAGACATTTGGTCCGTGGAGGGCTGACCAGACATTTGGTCCGTGGAGGGCTGACCAGACATTTGGTCCGTGGAGGGCTGACCAGACATTTGGTCCGTGGAGGGCTGACCAGACATTTGGTCCGTGGAGGGCTGACCAGACATTTGGTCCGTGGAAAGATGATCAGACATTTGGTCCGTGGAGGGATGACCAGACATTTGGTCCGTGGAGGGCTGACCAGACATTTGGTCCGTGGAGGGCTGACCAGACATTTGGTCCGTGGAGGGATGACCAGACATTTGGTCCGTGGAGGGATGACCAGACATTTGGTCCGTGGAGGGATGATCAGACATTTGGTCCGTGGAGGGATGACCAGACATTTGGTCCATGGAGGGCTGACCAGACATTTGGTCCGTGGAGGGCTGACCAGACATTTGGTCCATGGAGGGCTGACCAGACATTTGGTCCATGGAGGGCTGACCAGACATTTGGTCCGTGGAGGGCTGACCAGACATTTGGTCCATGGAGGGCTGACCAGACATGTGGTCCATGGAGGGCTGACCAGAAGAAGATGGAGGGAGATGTTATTACAGCTTCCAGGGGGGGCGGGGCGTGAAGGAGCATCATGGCCACATTCATCTTCCTCACAGCTCGCCGCTTTTTCCCGCTCATTATATCTCTGCTAACACTCTAATGAGGACACAGGAGGGGACTTGGCTACGGGGCGGACACGCTCAACGCTCAATTTATTTTGGTTTGAAGGTGACCACGGCGTTTAATGGAGGTTGAGCGTGTCATCCGTCTCCCCGCAGTTGTCTCCTCCAACTTGTTTGTCCCCTCGCCTCACTTCCTGTCTGGCCTTCTCCTTCACCGCCGCAGAGGAGGCGCTCCACCTATCCTGAAGACTGCCTGCTTCCGCCACATAATGACCGTGCAGCGTCTGAACTCCTGCTCAAACCACAGGGGAGGATGCTCGCCGTGTCCTTCCATCGCGGTCTTCTTCATTGGGGGGGGGGGGGTGGGGGGGGGTCAAACAAGAGTTTTGATGCAAACAAACAATCCTAACTATCAAAGCCAAGCACGGTGGTTGAAGTGTAATTCCCCCTGGTTAGCATTGAGGTATTGTGTGGCAGAACCATGGCTGTGGATCAACTACTACCAGTCCTGAATAGTCCGAATGCCCCACACAAGTATTCCATTCAGTTGTAAATGTCCGACTCGTTGCCACCTTTGTTTTGTTGAGCTTGTTCGTCCCCTCATGGCGTTCTCCTTCACCGCTACAGAGGAGGCGCTATTCCTATGGTGAATAATGCGTGTCAACCGCAGAGGTCACATGGAATGAGTTCCGGGAGATAATGACCGGAGTGGCGGTCGTGTCTGAGCTGGTGGTAAAACCACAGGGGAGGATGCATGCCGTCTCTTTTAAGCGTTGTGGACGTTGGCGAGCTCATGTCAGAATGAGTCTTCCATCAATGTCACCAAAATGTAACCCCACGCTCCATCTGAGGGTCAGACGGGTGTGTCGGCTGCTGACAAACTCTGTCCTTGACGTTTCAGGGCGGTCAGTCGATCACAACTGGACTGTTTGGTTTGTCTTGGAAGATGTTTTACTTCTCAACTTAGTAGACTTCATCACTTCATGATCATAGACTTAGATTGGTCACATCTAGTCTTAGACTTAGATTGGTCAGATCTAGTCTTACACTTCGATTGGTCACATCTAGTCTTAGACTTAGATTGGTCACATCTAGTTTGGTCAAATGTAGTCTTAGACTGAGATTGGTCACATCTAGTCTTAGACTGAGATTGGTCACATCTAGTTTTAGACTTAGATTGGTCACATCTAGTCTTCGACTGAGATTGGTCATATATAGTCTTAGACTTAGATTGGTCACATCTAGTTTTAGATTTAGATTGGTCACATCTAGTCTTGGACTCAGATTGGTCAGATGTAGTCTTTGGCTTAGTTTGGTCGCATCTAATCTTTGACTTAGATTGGTCACATCTAGTCTTAAACTTAAATTGGTCATATCTAGTCTTAGACTTAGATTGGTCACATCTAGTTTTAGACTTAGATTGGTCACATTTAGTCTTAAATTTAGATTGGTCAAATGTAGTCTAAGACTGAGATTGGTCATATCTAGTCTTGGACTTAGATTGGTCACATTTAGTCTTAAACTTAGATTGGTCACAACTAGTCTTCGACTGAGATTGGTCAAATCTAGTCTTAGACTTAGATTGGTCATATAGAGTCTTAGACTTAGATTGGTCAAATTTAGTTTTAGACTTACATTGGTGACATCTAGTCTTGGACTCAGATTGGTCAAATGTAGCCTTAGACTGAGATTGGTCATATCTAGTCTTAGACTTAGATTGGTCACATCTAGTCTTAAACTTAAATTGGTCACATCTAGTCTTCGACTGAGATTGGTCATATATAGTCTTAGACTTAGATTGGTCACATCTAGTTTTAGACTTAGATTGGTCACATCTAGTCTTGGACTCAGATTGGTCAGATGTAGTCTTTGGCTTAGTTTGGTCGCATCTAATCTTTGACTTAGATTGGTCACATCTAGTCTTAAACTTAAATTGGTCATATCTAGTCTTAGACTTAGATTGGTCACATCTAGTTTTAGACTTAGATTGGTCACATTTAGTCTTAAATTTAGATTGGTCAAATGTAGTCTAAGACTGAGATTGGTCATATCTAGTCTTGGACTTAGATTGGTCACATTTAGTCTTAAACTTAGATTGGTCACAACTAGTCTTCGACTGAGATTGGTCAAATCTAGTCTTAGACTTAGATTGGTCATATAGAGTCTTAGACTTAGATTGGTCAAATTTAGTTTTAGACTTACATTGGTGACATCTAGTCTTAGACTCAGATTGGTCAAATGTAGCTTTAGACTGAGATTGGTCATATCTAGTCTTAGACTTAGATTGGTCACATCTAGTCTTAAACTTAAATTGGTCACATCTAGTCCTAGACTTAGATTGGTCAGATCTAGTCTTACACTTCGATTGGTCACATCTAGTCTTAGACTTAGATTGGTCACATCTAGTTTGGTCAAATGTAGTCTTAGACTGAGATTGGTCACATCTAGTCTTAGACTGAGATTGGTCACATCTAGTTTTAGACTTAGATTGGTCACATCTAGTCTTCGACTGAGATTGGTCATATATAGTCTTAGACTTAGATTGGTCACATCTAGTTTTAGATTTAGATTGGTCACATCTAGTCTTGGACTCAGATTGGTCAGATGTAGTCTTTGGCTTAGTTTGGTCGCATCTAATCTTTGACTTAGATTGGTCACATCTAGTCTTAAACTTAAATTGGTCATATCTAGTCTTAGACTTAGATTGGTCACATCTAGTTTTAGACTTAGATTGGTCACATTTAGTCTTAAATTTAGATTGGTCAAATGTAGTCTAAGACTGAGATTGGTCATATCTAGTCTTGGACTTAGATTGGTCACATTTAGTCTTAAACTTAGATTGGTCACAACTAGTCTTCGACTGAGATTGGTCAAATCTAGTCTTAGACTTAGATTGGTCATATAGAGTCTTAGACTTAGATTGGTCAAATTTAGTTTTAGACTTACATTGGTGACATCTAGTCTTGGACTCAGATTGGTCAAATGTAGCCTTAGACTGAGATTGGTCATATCTAGTCTTAGACTTAGATTGGTCACATCTAGTCTTAAACTTAAATTGGTCACATCTAGTCTTCGACTGAGATTGGTCATATATAGTCTTAGACTTAGATTGGTCACATCTAGTTTTAGACTTAGATTGGTCACATCTAGTCTTGGACTCAGATTGGTCAGATGTAGTCTTTGGCTTAGTTTGGTCGCATCTAATCTTTGACTTAGATTGGTCACATCTAGTCTTAAACTTAAATTGGTCATATCTAGTCTTAGACTTAGATTGGTCACATCTAGTTTTAGACTTAGATTGGTCACATTTAGTCTTAAATTTAGATTGGTCAAATGTAGTCTAAGACTGAGATTGGTCATATCTAGTCTTGGACTTAGATTGGTCACATTTAGTCTTAAACTTAGATTGGTCACAACTAGTCTTCGACTGAGATTGGTCAAATCTAGTCTTAGACTTAGATTGGTCATATAGAGTCTTAGACTTAGATTGGTCAAATTTAGTTTTAGACTTACATTGGTGACATCTAGTCTTAGACTCAGATTGGTCAAATGTAGCCTTAGACTGAGATTGGTCATATCTAGTCTTAGACTTAGATTGGTCACATCTAGTCTTAAACTTAAATTGGTCACATCTAGTCCTAGACTTAGATTGGTCAAATGTAGTCTTAGACTGAGATTGGTCATATCTAGTCTTAGACTTAGATTGGTGACATCTAGTCTTAGACTTAGATTGGTCACATTTAGTCTTAAACTTAGATTGGTCACATCTAGTCTTCGACTGAGATTGATCAGATCTAGTCTTAGATTTAGATTGGTCAGATCTAGTCTTAGACTTAGATTGGTCAGATCTAGTTTTAAACTTAGATTGGTCACATCTAGTCTTCGACTGAGATTGGTCAGATCTAGTCTTAGACTTAGATTGGTCATATCTAGTCTTTGGCTTAGTTTGGTTGCATTTAGTCTTAGATTCAGATTGGTCACATCTAGTCTTAAACTTAAATTGGTCACATCTAGTCCTAGACTTAGATTGGTCAAATGTAGTCTTAAACTTAAATTGGTCATATCTAGTCTTAGACTTAGATTGGTCACATCTAGTTTTAGACTTAGATTGGTCACATTTAGTCTTAAACTTAGATTGGTCACAACTAGTCTTCGACTGAGATTGGTCAAATCTAGTCTTAGACTTAGATTGGTCATATAGAGTCTTAGACTTAGATTGGTCAAATTTAGTTTTAGACTTACATTGGTGACATCTAGTCTTAGACTCAGATTGGTCAAATGTAGCCTTAGACTGAGATTGGTCATATCTAGTCTTAGACTTAGATTGGTCACATCTAGTCTTAAACTTAAATTGGTCACACTAGTCCTAGACTTAGATTGGTCAAATGTAGTCTTGGACTGAGGTTGGTCATATCTAGTCTTAGACTTAGATTGGTGACATCTAGTTTTAGACTTAGATTGGTCACATTTAGTCTTAAACTTAGATTGGTCAAATGTAGTCTTAGACTGAGATTGGTCATATCTAGTCTTAGACTTAGATTGGTCACATTTAGTCTTAAACTTAGATTGGTCAGATCTAGTCTTAGACTTAGATTGGTCAGATCTAGTTTTAAACTTAGATTGGTCACATCTAGTCTTCGACTGAGATTGGTCAGATCTAGTCTTAGACTTAGATTGGTCATATCTAGTCTTTGGCTTAGTTTGGTTGCATTTAGTCTTAGATTCAGATTGGTCACATCTAGTCTTAAACTTAAATTGGTCACATCTAGTCCTAGACTTAGATTGGTCAAATGTAGTCTTAGACTGAGATTGGTCATATCTAGTCTTAGACTTAGATTGGTGACATCTAGTTTTAGACTTAGATTGGTCACATTTAGTCTTAAACTTAGATTGGTCAAATGTAGTCTTAGACTGAGATTGGTCATATCTAGTCTTAGACTTAGATTGGTCACATTTAGTCTTAAACTTAGATTGGTCACATCTAGTCTTCGACTGAGATTGATCAGATCTAGTCTTAGATTTAGATTGGTCAGATCTAGTCTTAGACTTAGATTGGTCAGATCTAGTTTTAAACTTAGATTGGTCATATATAGTCTTAGACTTAGATTGGTCAGATCTAGTCTTTGGCTTAGTTTGGTTGCATTTAGTCTTAGATTCAGATTGGTCACATCTAGTCTTAAACTTAAATTGGTCACATCTAGTCCTAGACTTAGATTGGTCAAATGTAGTCTTAGACTGAGATTGGTCATATTTAGTCTTAGACTTAGATTGGTGACATCTAGTTTTAGACTTAGATTGGTCACATTTAGTCTTAAACTTAGATTGGTCAAATGTAGTCTTAGACTGAGATTGGTCATATCTAGCCTTAGACTTAGATTGGTCACATTTAGTCTTAAACTTAGATTGGTCACATCTAGTCTTCGACTGAGATTGGTCAGATCTAGTCTTAGATTTAGATTGGTCAGATCTAGTCTTAGACTTAGATTGGTCAGATCTAGTTTTAAACTTAGATTGGTCACATCTAGTTTTCGACTGAGATTGGTCAGATCTAGTCTTAGACTTAGATTGGTCATATCTAGTCTTTGGCTTAGTTTGGTTGCATTTAGTCTTAGATTCAGATTGGTTGCATCTACTCTTAGACTTAGATTGGTCACATTTAGTCTTAAACTTAGATTGGTCACATCTAGTCTTCGACTGAGATTGGTCAGATCTAGTCTTAGATTTAGATTGGTCAGATCTAGTCTTAGACTGAGATTGGTCAGATCTAGTTTTAAACTTAGATTGGTCACATCTAGTCTTCGACTGAGATTAGTCAGATCTAGTCTTAGACTTAGATTGGTCATATCTAGTCTTTGGCTTAGTTTGGTTGCATTTAGTCTTAGATTTAGATTGGTTGCATCTACTCTTAGAGGTAGATTGGTCAGATCTGGTCTTGGACTCAGATGTGTCATGTCTTGTCTTGAACTCTGATAGGTCACATCTAATCTTAGACTGAGATTGGTCACTTCTAGTCTGAGACTTAGATTGGTCTTATTTAGTTTTAGACTTAGATTGGTCACACTTAATCTTAGATTTAGATTGGTCACATCTAGTCTTAGACTCAGATTGGTTTTATTTAGTTTTAGACTTAGATTGGTCCGATCCAACCCAGCGGCTGGTGCCAAAACCCCAAATAGTTATACCCCAAAACCAGGAGGCTGTGCCTGGGCAAGGCTGGGAAAAACACATGTTTTATTCTAGAGGAGCAACCCTAACCACGAGCGCAGAGGTCAAACGCAATGGGTTCCGTCACCCGTGCGGTTAAGCTGCTGGTAAAACGAGGGAGGATGCTCGCCGTGTCCTCCAAGCGTGGTGAACGTTGGCGAGGTGATGTCAAAACGACTCTGCTTCCATAAAATAGCCCCACGGTTCATCCGAGGGTCACAGGGGTGTGTCGGCTGGTGCCAAACTCCATCTTTGACGCTGACAGCCTGGACTGTGTGTCATCAACCTGCGTCACACGCCGCTCAAAAGGTAATATTCTTGTCATTGAACGCCTTTGACGCCACATTCTCCTCCACTTGCACAGCTCCCTTACTGTTCATCCTTTTGTCCGCCGAGCGCTCTTTGACACAAACAAACATGACAAGTTAAGAGCGAGAGTGTCATGGGGCCGGCGTCCTCCTCCGAGAAAACACAAATTACAAGTCAATGAGCCGGCGTCACATGTCGAGCTGCCTGACAGAAATGTTCTATTCTATTAAAAGTTCTGTGTTCTGTATTAAAAGTGAGACGTTTGGAGTGGGCGGACAAGAGTCTAATTGTTGTTTGGGTCTTTGAACACAACCTGTCAGGAAGGGAGGTCATGACTGGGTCGGAATTTGAAGAAAAAAGTGCAGTTTTATTCCGAGAGCTTTAGTGACTTCAGAACTTTGTGAAAACGCTTTGCTTTCGTTGATAACAAAACACTTTCTGGCTCCGGCTTTGTGTCTTTTTGTGTCCTGAACTGTGAGCGGATATTTTTGAGGAGGATTATTAGCCTCCCTTTTCTGCTCCCTCTGAGGACTTTTACTGTAAGACTAGCTTTACAATCCACTTCTTTTGGAGATCTGCAGAATGTTTAAACTGCAAGTAAAATGTGATTTTATCAGACTCCAGTGGAAACGCGCACAGGCCCCAAGTTGGCCCAATGCGCACTTCAAAAAAGTTAACAAGTTAACCGGAATAAAGTCGTTACTACCGTATTGTTCCGACTCTAAGGAGCACCTAAAATCATTAAAATTTCTCAGAACTCAACGGTGTGCATTATGTACAGAATTATTTTGGGTTTTGCTTACCTACCTTGAAGCAATTTTATTTGGTACATGGTGTAATGATAAGTGTGACCAGTAGATGGCATAATCTTGTTTTCCAGTGTCATTACTCGGAAGCCATTGTTTCGCAAGATTATGCAAAAACACTTTTTCTCACCTTCTGGTACTTGCTGATCTGTATTTGCATTCGGGTCACATTTTCGTTTAGACTGAAGTCACACATGAAAAAAATTTGATTCCAATCGGATTCAGGACTACCTCCTGATGTGGCTTGAATCTAATGCCAAAAGATCAGATTTGAAGCACTATTGAGCGTTTGGATTAGCCCCCCCAAAAATCTGATCAGTCTCACTTGAGGGCAAAATAAATCCATCATTTAGCCGCACAGTTTTATAAGCCACACTGTGCAAAGCGTAGGAAAAAAGTAGCGGCCCATAGCCCGGAAAATTGGGTATGTTCACACATATATATATATATATATATATATATATATATATATATATATATATATATATATATATATATATATATATACACACTGTATGAAACGGCCATGTGGCCCTCAATAAGTTAAAACTACTTCAGAGTAAACTCGGTGCCTTAAATGGATTCACAAAAAACACATTTCAATGGTCTCTACACCGAAAAGAAGCAAATAGTTATTTTCTACCTTTCTTTTGTAGCTTTTAGAACCGTTCTGGGTCGATAAGGTCAGTCAGGTGGAACGTGTGCTCAGTCAAGGTTTTCATTTCATTTTGCCACTGCATTTGTGCAGAAGCACATAAAGTGGAAGGTTTTCCAGAATAAAAACTTTTTTTTATGAAACCAAGGTCCAAGAATCAGAATCAGAATCAGAAATGCTTTAATAATCCCCGAGGGGAAATTGAGATTTTCAGCACAATATCATTGAGGAGCAGACAAACTTTACAGGAAGACAGAACAGGATCAAACATTACAGGGAGATAGAATAGGATCAAACATTACAGGGAGACAGAGCAGGATCAAACATTACAGGGAGACAGAGCAGGATCAAACATTACAGGGAGACAGAACAGGATCAAACATTACAGGGAGACAGAACAGGATCAAACATTACAGGGAAACGGAACTGGATCAAACATTACAGGGAGACAGAACAGGATCAAACATTACAGGGAGACGGAACAGGATCAAACATTACAGGGAGACAGAACAGGATCAAACATTACAGGGAGACAGAACAGGATCAAACTTTACAGGGAGACAGAACAGGATCAAACTTTACAGGGAGACGGAACAGGATCAAACATTACAGGGAGACAGAACAGGATCAAACTTTACAGGGAGACAGAACAGGATCAAACTTTACAGGGAGACAGAACAGGATCAAATATCACAGGGAGACAGAACAGGATCAGAAATTACAGGGAGACAGAACAGGATCAAACATCACAGGGAGACAGAACAGGATCAAACATCACAGGGAGACAGAACAGGATCAAACATTACAGGGAGACAGAACAGGATCAAACATCACAGGGAGACAGAACAGGATCAAACATTACAGGGAGACAGAACAGGATCAAACATTACAGGGAGACAAAACCGGATCAAACATCACAGGGAGACAGAACAGGATCAAACGTTACAGGGAGACAGAACAGGATCAAACATTACAGGGAGGCCGAACAGGATCAAACATTACAGGGAGACAGAACAGGATCAAAAGTTACAGGGAGACAGAACAGGATCAAACATTACAGGGAGACAGAACAGGATCAAAAGTTACAGGGAGACAG
>NC_084612.1:78464100-78554100 GCF_033978795.1 Nerophis ophidion
CTCTGGCTGCGCACAATTATTGCTTCTCAGAGGCTTGAAAGGAGCTGTCAAAAATAATATTGTCTCTGTCCGAGTTGCTGTAAATAAAACTTTTTAGGCTATTGCACGTCTGGCAGCGCTGCTCATCCAAATAATGGACGTTCGCCGTCGGATTGTGATTTTCACTTTTCTCACACCGTCACACAACGATTGGATGCAAACGTGTCGGGGGAACGTCACGGCCGTCAGGCGGTGTCTTAAGCCCTTTGCAGAACTTTACATTTATTCAGAAGGAAGATTAAAAACACATTTAGGTGCGCCTACGAGAATTGGAATTCCCTCTTTCGGTATATCTATCAATCAATCAAGGTTGTATACTGCCTTTGATCATAAGAGGAGTGGTCCATTCAACAGCTAGCGCCTCCTCCAGACTAGTACCTCTCTAGACGTTAGCCGTGGCCACCTGGTAACCTCTCCATGCATGGGACGGGGACTGATAAAGGAAGCGGCACGTCAACTGGTCGAAAACAGAGTCTATTTAAAAGCGGGAGTATGCAAATGAGTTTTAAGGTGACACCTTTGGAAATACTGAGGCAAAACATTTTGTAAATATTATTTGACATACTTAATTGTTTCTAAACGTTGTCTGTAACAAAGCAGTAAAACGGCTGCTCAAACAAAACAGAAGTCATCGTCATGGACCGTTAACGCGGACCCCGACTTAAACAAGTTGAAAAACTTATTGGGGTGTTACCATTTAGTGGTCAAATGTACAGAATATGTACTGTTCTGTGCAATCTACTAATACAAGTTTTAATCAATCAATCAATGGACCCACAAGCTGTGCCAGCTAGCTCTCCAATCAGCTAAACATACTCAATAACTCCACGGCGACATTTTGGTGAATTTACTGAGGAATTTGTGAAACTGATTTTTGTGAAATGAGTAAATAATTTTAACACAGACACTTGTAAAAGTGTTAGCAAATTAGCTATCATTACGACAGCACGTGCAGATATGCATGACTGGTACCTCTCCACACAATATCCGTGACCACCTCGTAACCTCTCCATGAGCTGGAGGGTGACCGAAAAGAGAAGTGGCAGGTCAACTGGTCTAAAACAGAGTCTATTTAAAAGCAAGAGTATGTAAATGAGTTTTAAGGTGGGACCTACTGTTTTTTTATGGATTATAAAGCGCATCGGGATATAAGCCGCACCCACCGAATTTTTGAAGAATTTTTATTTCCATATGTTATCCGCGTCGGATTATAGGCTACATGTAAATACTGCTACGAAATATTTTGTAAATGTTTAAATACATATAGTAATAGTTTCTAAACGGTGTCGGTAACTAGGCAGTAAAACGGCTGATTAAACAAAACTGAAGTCATCGCCATGGACCCACTAGCTGCACAAGCTAGATCTAATCAGCTAAACAGATTCAATAACTCCACAGTGACGTTTCGGTGAATTTACTGAGAAATGTGTGAAACTGATTGTTGTGAAATGAGTTATTAATACTAACATGGACACATGTAAACATGTTAGCATATTAGCTAACATTACGATAGCACATACAAATATGCATGAAAACACTCCTGCAGACATCACACATGGGACGGTTCAGTTAGTATGAATTGTTTATATTTGGTTATATTGTAAAATGTATAATGTAGTAACATACACCTTCATAACAATATATAATATGTACAATATATACACTGCAAGTATATATATATATATATATATATATATATATATATATGTATATATATATATATATATATAGTAATAGACACTTTTATAACAGTATGTAATATGTACAATATTTACCGTAATTTGATCATTTTAATCATTGCCGGAACTGATTCTTTCAGCGTGTTAATTTCTGTTTTCATAGCAGCACACTTCCACTTCTGGCAACAAATGTGTGTTTCTATTTTTGCAAACAAACACAAGTTTGTCCTAATAATGGCAGATTCTGTAACAGACACCAAAAAAGAATATTTTCGGACAAGTGAGGATTCACAACCGTATCTTTCTGAAGCTGAATATACGGTGGATAAACTACTTTTAGAAACAGTGGGCGAGTGAGGTGAAAGTGACTGGAAACTGCAAAATATGGAATTTGAAGCCAAGCAATGTAGTCATAAATGGAGTGCATTCCCAAATAAACTGGACAAAATGTTCCCGGCCATGTGTGTTATTACAACTACAGTACAAACACTGTCTGGCTAGCTGTGTACAAACACAACATGAAATAATACTTTACAGATACTGTAATATGATTGTTCATGTTTTTCACTCAGTACAGTTTGCTGTCCTATCACAGTGTGTTGTGTGTTACAAACTCAAACGTGTTTCGTGTTGATGTAGAAGGGAGGTTATCGCTTGTCGTGTTAGCTTTTTTGGCTAATACCGTAGCATGGCGATGTGTTAGTAGGCTAGAAAAATAGTTTGTCGGTGTTCTCTCTTACAATAACAATGTGGTACAGTTTGTTATTATGCATGTTACACAACGTAAATGAAGTATTGTTGATGGTTTTTGAATACATTTTTAAAGTGATGTAGAGGTGGAAGTGATTGCTACCAAGAACAAGCCATTTTTACGTGTTAGACTGAAATAAAACCCATAAGCTTTTGTCTTCTTGTCTCTCATAATGATTGTGACGGAGGTACAATTCCCCCCCAAAAAGTGCAGTCGCCCTTGCAGCTGCACTTTGTCAACAGGAAGTCTGAGAGTGTGGGGATGTAAACTGGAAGTGTGGATTCATAAGGAGTGAAGACGCTGCTTTTCATCTTGCTGACGTGATGAGACTGGAAGATGCAGTCTTCCGGTCCCACAACCCGCCAGATGTGCTGCGTCCACGCTCGCTTACGTCCATTTCCCCCGCCGTCCCTAAATGCACTTTGGCCCAATCAACACAGAAGCTCTTTTAGCGGCAGAGTTGCTTGGCGAGGTGCTGCAGTGTCACACTTGTGGTTGGCTCCAGCCCGCTGCAGACTAGAAGGGACAGCTGTGAATACCAATGCTTGCCACGTCCCCCAAACTGCAGAGAGTGATGGGCCTTTGACTTGCTCACGCCACTCTGGAAATGCATCAGCGCCAGAAGGTCAAAAAGGTGTGTGGGGAGCGAGGGAGACCAGAAGGACGCACATGAGTGCACAATTAGAGGAAGAACTGAGGAGCACGCAGCATTTGGAAAGAAGGACTTCACATGAAAGTATGAAAGCCGAGGACCAGCATTGATCAGGGAGATCAAAGTCATTTAGTTCATGCAGGTGACGTCTAATAAGGACAGCTTCTTTATTTCATTTCAGTGCACCGTGATAGTCCGTTAGTAGGCCGGCCTTGGATGCACAAGACTTTACCCTCCAGCCACAAGACATTGAAACAACCTTACCAACCTGATGAATTATGTCCTGGTGTTGAGTAACTCCAATGTGCAGCCCTTTGAGACACTAGTGATTTAGGGCTATATAAGTAAACATTGATTGATTGATTGATTGATTGATTGAATACAACGTTGAAAATACATCCTTTTTGACAATGTTGGGTTCTGACCTTGATTTGACCATTGAATTTTGGTCATTTACTACCAACTGATATTGTACAACACAAATACAACATTGAAACAACTTGCTTCTTCACAACGTTTAATCCATATTGGGTTCTGACCTTGGTTTGATTGTTGAATTTTGGTAGTTTTCCTATCAATATTTCCACAACGCAAACATTGATGTCAGAGTATGTTTGTGACAGACCCCAAGATGCAGAGACCGAGACAGGCATTGAACAGGAAAACATGATTTAATTAAAATATTAGAACAAGAACAAACCAAAGGAGTACAACCAAAAGCGCACACGAGGCGGATAACAAACTAAGGGAGCTAGAAAATGAAAGGAGCTTAACATGGAAGCTAGCAAAAAAAAAAAGGGTCCAGCGTAGAAGCTAGCGGGTAGCGAGCAGGAAAACACAAGTCGTAACATGTAGTACAAAACGAACTGGAATCAGGGAACAAAGAACAGTAAGCTATAAACATCTAACGAATATAGCTTGCCGCTACGCTGCAAATACAAGACACGGCACGACACGACAGGAGCGACAAGAGCGACATCGACAAGTCAATAATAAAATCTAGCACTGACTGGAGGACCAAAGCAGGTACAAATAGAATCGGGCTGATTGACACCAGGTGTGGCCAGGTGCAAATCAGCCGCAGCTGAGGGGAAAACAGCGCACAGGAAACAGACAAAATAAGAGCGCTGACAGGAACTAAAAACAGGAAATACTAAACACACACAGAGGAAAAACTAAAACACAAACAAAGTGTCAGTGGCAAGCCTGACTATTGAAAGCAAATGTTTTTTGACAAGGTTTATTCAATGTTGGGTTCTGAGGTTGATTTAACGTTGAATTTTGGTCATTTACTACCAACCAATATTCTACAACACAAACATAACGTTGAAACTATTTTTTTTCTTTTTTGACGTTTAATGAATGTTGGGTCCTGACCTTGATTTGACCATTGAATTTTGGTCATTTACTACCAACTGATATTGTACAACACAAATACAACATTGAAACAACTTGCTTCTTCACAACGTTTAATCCATATTGGGTTCTGACCTTGGTTTGATTGTTGAATTTTGGTAGTTTTCCTACCAATATTTCCACAACACAAACATTAATGTCAGAGTATGTTTGTGACAGACCCCAAGATGCAGAGACCGAGGCAGGCATTGAACAGGAAAACATGATTTAATTAAAATATTAGAACAAGAACAAACCAAAGGAGTACAACCAAAAGCGCACACGAGGCGGATAACAAACTAAGGGAGCTAGAAAATGAAAGGAGCTTAACATGGAAGCTAGCAAAAAAAAAAAAAGGGTCCAGCGTAGAAGCTAGCGGGTAGCGAGCAGGAAAACACAAGTCGTAACATGTAGTACAAAACGAACTGGAATCAGGGAACAAAGAACAGTAAGCTATAAACATCTAACGAATATAGCTTGCCGCTACGCTGCAAATACAAGACACGGCACGACACGACAGGAGCGACAAGAGCGACATCGACAAGACAATAATGTAATCTAGCACTGACTGGAGGACCAAAGCAGGTACAAATAGAATCGGGCTGATTGACACCAGGTGTGGCCAGGTGCAAATCAGCCGCAGCTGAGGGGAAAACAGCGCACAGGAAACAGACAAAATGAGAGCGCTGACAGGAACTAAAAACAGGAAATACTAAACACACACAGAGGAAAAACTAAAACACAAACAAAGTGTCAGTGGCAAGCCTGACAATTGAAAGCAAATGTTTTTTGACAAGGTTTATTCAATGTTGGGTTCTGAGGTTGATTTAACGTTGAATTTTGGTCATTTACTACCAACCAATATTCTAAAACACAAACATAACGTTGAAACTATTTTTTTGTCTTTTTTGACGTTTAATGAATGTTGGGTTCTGACCTTGATTTGACCATTGAAATGTGATCATTTCCCAATCAATATTCTACAACACAAATACAACGTTGAGACAACATGCTTTTCGACAACGTTTACTCAACGTTGGATTCTGATGTTGATTTGACCATTAAATTTAGGCCATTTTCCAACCAATATTTCTACAAAAAAAATAGAACGTTGAAACAACATGCTTTTTGACCACGTTTAATCAAGGTCAAGTCGTGATGTTGATTTAACATTGAAATGTGGTCATTTCCCAAACAATATTACACAAACTAAAAAAACGCACTAAACTGTGGACAAAAAAAGGAAACACACACTGTGGCGTGAAGATGTCAGAAACAACAGAGCAATGGCATGAGAACTATGGCATGGACCGCGTAATCAATCGGGTATCAAGGGTGTGTAGAGGGTGATGTCGCCAGGCCTACTGCCTGGCAACTGCAGGCTTAAATAATGCTGTGGTGATTAACAGGTGCATGAGTCCAAGTGAATCAGGTGCGTGACATGACAGGTGAAAACTAATGAGTTGTCATGGTGACAAAAACAAACAAGAGTGCAAAATGAGTCCAAAACCAAACAGAACGTGACCACAAAAGATGACAGTCTTTTAGTAGTAAGTAAACAAACAAAGACTCCTAATTAGTCTGCACTAACATATTGTGTCATTTATACACCTATTATTTTATACACATTATGAGGGACAAACTGTAAATATGGATTATTCATCTACTTGTTCATTTATTATTAATATCTGCTTATTTTCTCTTTTAACATATTCTATCTACACTTCTGTTTAAATGTAATAATCACTTATTCTTCTCTTCTTTGATACTTGACATCATTTCTTGTAGAAAATATGTAAATGTGGACGTAGATATTGTTCCAGAAGAACGTAGTTCCTTCAAGTTTGGCAGGAGGCATGGCGTTCTTCTATTCGTAGGCTTCATTTGTGACTTGCCAAAAAGCTTTGGCTTTGTCTCCGGGAAGCTTTGAAACTCTTAGGAATTTCCGGTATTTAAAAAAAAAAAAAAATTGTCAATTTCAAGCTGGCTTTTGAACTTTGCGCCTAGAACAATCCGGATGGTTCTTTTCCTCTTTGTTCCGGAGGACACCACGTCCAAAGTTTCAAAAACAATTTGAAATGCGGACTTGTCACACCACAGAACATTTTCCCACTTTGCATCAGTCCATCTTAGATGAGCTCGGGCCCTCAAAGCCGGTGACATTTCTGGGTGTTGTTGATAAATGGCTTTGCTTTGCATAGTAGAGTTTGAACTTAGAGATGTAGTGACCAACTGTAGTTACGGACAGTGGTTTTCTGAAGGGTTCCTGAGCCCATGTGGTGATATTCTTTACACACTGATGTCGCTTTTTGATGCAATAGCGCCTGAGTGATCCAAGGTCTAGGGCATTCAATGTTGGTTTTCAGCCTTGCTGCTTACGTGCAGGGATTTCTCCAGATTCATTTTGATGATATTACAGAGCGTAGATGGTGAAATCCCTAAATTTCTTGCAATAGCTCATTGAGAAATGTTGTTGTTAAACAATTTGCTCAGGCTTTTGTCGACAAAGTGGTGACCCTCGCCCCGTCCTTGTTTGTGAATGAGTGAGCATTTCATGCGTTTATAGCCAATCATGGCACCCACCTGTTCCTTATTAGCCTGCTCACCTGGGGGATGTTCCAAATAAGTCTTTAATGAGCATTCCTCAACTTTTTCACTCTTTTTTGCCACTTGTGCCAGCTTTTTTGAAACATGTTGCAGGCATTAAATTCCAATTGAGATAATATTTGCAAAAAATAACAACGTTTTCCTGGTCCAACGTTAAATATCTTGTCTTTGCCGTCTATTCAATTGAATATAAGTTGAAAATTATTTGTTGTATTCTCTTTTTATTTAGCATTTACTCAAGGTGACAACTTCACTGCTTTTGGGTTTTTTACTTCAGTGACCATTGTCGGTTTTTTGGTTTTTTTACACGTTCACGTACACTAATTGTGTCATGTCGGTTGATTGTGTTTTTGTTTGGCCATGTGCTGTTTGTTTTTTGGACACTCAGTTCCTGCTTTTTCACTCTTGTTTTTGTCACCATAGCAACCATTAGTTTCACCTGTGTCACATTTGGAGTCCGCACCTGTTTTCACTAATCATGTCCATTATTTAAACCGAAACTTGCCAGGAAGTCAGCCTGGCGACTTTACCTCTGTTACTCATGCCGGTCCATAGTTTTGCTTCTTGCCATGCCGCATAGGTTTTGGTTTTTTCATGCCACAGTTAACGAGTTTTGTTTCATGTTCATAGTTTCTGCCTTTGTGGAAGTTTTTATTTTATTAGCCAAGTTTTTGTAGTCCCGCCTTGTTTCTTTTTTATAGTAATTAATAAGTATGTCTTTACCTTCACGTCTTGCCCGCGCCAACTTTCCTTTGCATTCAAGAAAAACAGACCCCAAAGTCCAGGTTTTGACAAATTGTACATGTATCCATATACAATTGGACCACCTCTACTAGCACCTTCAGTGTACCATGCCTGATTCTGATCTTTTGTTGTCAGACTGATTAGTTCTGATAGGTGGTCTTGACTGCCGTAAGATGGCAGCTGCAGCGCAGCATGAGGGCCTGCAAATATTTCTGTGTGCTCGGGTGTGTTCACAGAAGTACACATGGCAACAGTTCTAGTCGTTTTCGGTAATTTCAAGGATTTTGCGCAACCGGAGTGGACATTTTTAAAGAGTTAAGTCTCCACTCGGGTTCAAACTTAACCGAAGAAAGCGCAGCGTCGGCGTTTTAATCAAAGCAAATGTGACAAGTGTGAATACGGCCTTCAGGTCTTGGTGTTAAACCACCTGGCTTGAAGCACGGACTGGTGTGGTCCTCACATCCTTACACTACATTCTCAGCTGATAGATCCTCATTTGCAGCAGCTTGAAAGGCCGACTGACAGGAAGCGGCCACAGGACAGAGGACGTGTCTACTTTGGCGTTGCCATGCTGGGAATCCTTAGGCAGCCATGTTAACGCAGCCTGATCAATAGCGGGTGTAAACGCTGCCACGGCTAGGATGCAGAACCTCTTAGTTCAACGTACTTTTCAACATTTCATCATTAAACAACATTAAATGTTCCAATTGTAGGGTTGCAGAGTGTAAAGAAATGTAAATATATACGACTCGGGATGTACAAGAAGTCAAAACAAGGAACATCAATCCTCGACAAAACTTCTGGAGCTTCTGTTTCTTCATGCTGTTAACTATCTGTCTAGCTGCACGCACACATAATACAGTACATTTTAGCGCAACGTAGTTTGCAACATTTCATCATCATGTTTAGCAAAGTGAGATGATCCGGGAGAAAAATACCACCGAAGGTTATTATTGTCCACGATTCCTTCTATTCTATTTATGCGAAATATATAATGTTTTCTTTATTTTATGTTTATATTTTCAGTCTTACAAACCTAAACAAAGGGAAAACTAAGGAAGGAAAATAAGTCAAAAGAAGGAACATACACTCTAAAACAAAACTTCTAGAGCTGCTGTTTCTTCATGCTGTTAACTATCTGTCTAGCTGCACATGCAGAGAATACAGTACCTCTTAGTGCGACTTAGTTTTCAACATTTCATCGTCAAGTTTAACAGCAGCAAAATGAGAGGATCAGGGAGAAAAAATGCCACAAAAGGTTACTATTGTAACATTATACCTTCTATTTTATTTATGAAAAATACATAATGTTTTGTTTATGTTATGTTAATATTTTCAATCTTACAAACATAAACGAAGGAAACATTGTAAATAAATAAAACTAAGGAAGAAAAAGAAGTCAAAAGAAAGAACATACACTCTAAAACAAAACTTCTGCAGCTTCTGTTTCTTCATGCTGTTAACTATCTGTCTAGCTGCACATGCACAGAATAGAATACCTCTTAGTACGACTTTGTTTTCAACATTTCATCATCAAGTTTAGCAGCACCAAAAAGTGAGAGGATCAGGGAGAAAAAATGCCACAAAAGGTTACTATTGTACACTATACCTATTTTATTTATGCAAATTATATAATGTTTTGGAATGTTTTTTTCATGTTTATATTTTCAGTCTTATAAACTTAAACGAAGGAAACATTGTTAAGAAATAAAATGAAGAAAGGAACATAATTTAAAAGAAGATATATCAATCCTCAACAAAACTTCTGGAACTTCTGTTTCTTCATGCTGTTAACTATCTGTCTAGCTGCACAGAATACCGTACCTCTTGGTTCAACATATTTTTCAACATTTCATCATCAAGTTGAGAGAAGTGGGATGATCAGGGAGGGGAAAAAAATTATATTAAAGGTTACTATTGTAACACTATACGTTCTATTTTACTTATGCAAAATACATTATGTTGTGTTTATTTTATGTTCTATTTTCAGTCTTACAAACATAAACGAAGGAAACATCGTGAAGAAATAAAACTAAGGCAGGAAAATAATTTAAGAGAAGGAACATCAACTCTCGACACAACTTCTGGTGCTTCTGTTTCTTCATGCTGTTAACTATCTGTCTAGCTGCACGCACACATAATACAGTACATTTTAGTGCAACACAGTTTGCAACATTTCATCATCAGGTTTAGCAAAGTGAAATGATCAGGGAGAAAAAATACCACAGAAGGTTAATATTGTACACGATTCCTTATATTTTTTTAATGCAAAATACATAAAGTTTTCTTTATTTTATGTTTATATTTTCAGTCTTTCAAACATAAATGAAGGGAACATTGTAAATAAATAAAACTAAGGAAGTCCAAATGAGGAACATACACTCTAAAATAAAACTTCTGGAGCTTCTGTTTCTTCATGCTTTTAACTATCTGTCTAGCTGCACATGCACAGAATACAGTAGCTCTTAGTGCAAAATAGTTTTCAATATTTCATCGAAGTGAGATGATCAGGGAGGGAAAATGCCAAGAACGGTTACATTCAAACATTTCATGCTGTTGCATCAATTGTGAAATGGTTTATTTATCCCGCAATAAGAAGAAGAGAAGCAGCTGAGTGACGTCAATCATTCTTGCATGTGAAAAGATGGAAAGTGAAGGTGAAGGCCAGAGGTATCAAAACTGTTCACCTGCAGAAACATCAAGGGATGCAGTGAACCACTTTGAGAGTTTTTTTCTTTTTCTGATTTTTGTTTAGTTTCTGGTGTGTTTTCTGCTTAGCGTTCCAGCTCAGAATGCATCAGTGGTGAGGATCATCTGCTGCTTGGATCTTACTGAGGTCACGTCCGGCTCACATCCCGCCTAGTAACTAAGCGAGGTGGTCCAGCTAGCTCGGTTCTCAAAGGGTTTTAGGTGCCATTTAGCATTTCTTGAATAAAAATGCCCTATTTTTGTTGTTGTCTTCATCTGTACAAAGTTTTAAATCGCGATGAGGATAAACGATGCAGTGGAGTTATTTAATGCGATCATATTGTAATGACGCTAGCTTTAGCTAATATGCTAACTCGTACAAAAAAAAATAAATATAAAAAACAAACACATTGAAACGGTGAGTTATTGTCATCTTTTGGAAGAGTTTGCTGCAGTGCCCTGCTTTTTAGAGAGCTTTCAACCGGAAGTACAAGTGCCGCTTCATCTTCCAGTCCTCCGTAGCGTTTTTACTCATACGGGTTCTTCATTTATCACTCCAAGCTGCATTTGTAGGTTTTACTATAGCAGTAAAACAATTCATACTTAGCAAAGTGTTCCATGTTGGAGTTTTTTCGTGCATATTTGTACATGCTATCTGTGGTAATGTCATTAGTTAATATACTAACACGTCTACAAGTGTCTGTGTTAGTATTAATAACTTACAATGGCATTATTTTTGTATTGTTGCAGTTCCACAAATTCCTCAGAAAATTCACCAAAACGTCAGCGTGGAGTTATTGAGTCTGTTTAGCTGATTGGAGAGTTAGCTTGCGCAGCGAGTGGGCCCATGACCATGACTTCTGTTTTGTTTGATCAGCTGTTTTACTGCCATGTTACAGACACCGTTTGGAAACAATTAAGGTATGCAAATAAACATTAGCAAAATCTTTCTATGTAAATAACTAATTTCACAAAGCAAATATGTGCGGCTAATATATGGAAAAAAACATTTTTCTTCTAAAAATGTGTATCCCGGTCCACTCTATAGTTCGGAAAGTATGATACTTTGTAATAGTTATAGTTGAATTTAGCAAAGTTGTAGTTCATTCAAAAGCCCATAGGGACAATCGCTAATTCAACCTTGCTTTAAGAGCAGTTTAACAGCCACTTTTCTAAAAACACCCGTACTATTTAAGTTTATATTGTAAAAAGCCAAACCTGCATCCATCCATTAACGCACTTCCGCCATTTTAATCAACAAACTCCTTCTTTCTTCCTATCCTCTTGTTGTGGGGCATCCATCCTCCGCTGTTGCCATTTCTAATACAAAGTAGCGTACAGTTGTAACTAATATCTGTCAATAGGCTCGCCATAGAAGCGCTAAAAACTACTGGTACAACAAAGATGACCAGGAGAAAACTGTCAAAGTGGAGGCACGTAAAATAGGGGGCCGACACAACAGCTTACCGACTTTGAAGCAAATTTATTTGGTACACGGTGTAATGATGAGTGTGACCAGTAGATGGCAGCCACACACAAGAGATACATGTGGACTGCAGGTTGACACCTGTACAATAAATGACGTCAGCAAATACCTGTAAGCAAACAACACCAAACGTTTTATATTGCATTGAGAATATAGAACATTGCATTCAAAAAGCTGTCAAAATGTTTTAGTACGACTTTGGTAAGCTACAAAGACGCTTGATGGATTGTCGGAGCATTACGACTACCATAGTCAGACGTACTGTGCTTCAACATACATTATTATTATGGTGTGTGTATTAGGACCCCAAAATGGCACCTAATAGGAGACATTATCTTGTGTTTTGTTGGGCAATATTATGCAAAACTAACTTTTCTTTGATTAATTAATGATCGTCGGATGAATTTAATAATCAAACTCATCCGCTAACGGTATCTGCTGATCCGCATAGCACCGGCAGGGCTCAAACTGGTGAGTACTTACTGACAACAACTTGTGATCTGATTGGCTATGGCAATTATCTATCAACTGTATGTGCCCGTTCACTTCCAGTGCACACACCTTGTTGACTCTGAAGGCAGATTTGCTACAGCATGGCAACATTAGCTAGCTGAATTCTGATTGGATACATTCGCTAACCTAAAAACAACAGCACTGGGAGGAGCAGAATCTGACATGAAGACGATACGAATCATTGGAGATATTTGGGGAAAGTTGTCAATGCGATCAAGCAACTAATTGTTTATTTAATTGTTGTGCCCCTCCTGTATCGGATCATCCAGACTTAACGAGCACATGTCGCCAGTTAAAAATGTCAGAACATTTGTGGCAGCTCTCATTAAACTCCTGATATGATAATGTTTGATAAGGAAACCTTTTGTAATGCGCCGCCATCGAGCAACGACGACAACATGGAGACGAGCACAGTGCATCCATGCGGGGAGACCCTCACCCTCACACCTTTCCATCAGTGATCAGTGGGCTCCAATGACCTCCAGTGAGTACAGTCGGCTACGGCACCAGCAGAGATGTGTGAGTGCTAATTGCTTTGTTGCAGGAGGTTTCTCAGGTCAGGGGAATGTTCTGAGCTAAAAACAAATAGGCTCGGTAACAGCGGAGAGGTTTAAGTGCAAGGTCGGCGTGGGATGACTGACACAAATGTAAACATCCGCGCAATCACTCAATCAAGTGTTTGGCAGAATGAAGATCCTATTTTCCCGACTATTGAGCGCACCGGGATAGAGGCCCCTCCCACCAAATTCTAGAAGAAGAAAACATGTTTTCCATAAACCGTATTTCCTTGAACTGCCGCCGGGTATATAGTATGCGCCTGCCTAGAATTACTGCCGGGTCAAACTCCTTTCGCAAAATAATTAGTGCATGTTTAGCATTACCGCCGGCTCAGGATTAACGCCGGGTCAAACTCTTTTCGCAAAACATTATTTTTATTAGCGCATGCCTAGAATTTCCACCGGGTCCAACTGGTTTCGCCAAATAAATAGCATAAGCTTTGAATTTCCACCGGGTCAAACTCGTCACGTCACGAGTGACACTTCACCTGTCATCATTTTCAAAATGGAGGAGGCTGATTTCAATCATTTGAAATCGCATAAAGTGAAGAAGATTAAGAGCTATTCAGTAGGATTTAAGGTCCAAGCTATTGAATATGCTAAAAAGAACAGTAAGCAGCTATGTTTTATTAATATACCGTAGCTGCGTGTGTCAAATATGAGTCATTAAATGACTCCCGCCTCCTGGTGGTAGAGGGCGCTAGTGATCCTTCTTGCGACTACTCGGCTGCAGAAGAAGTGACAACAAGCAGCAAGAGTGAGCAGCGATCCTTTATTTTTTCCTCTCGCTTGCACTTTTAACATGGAGGATTACATATCTAAAATAAAACAGTTTTCTAAACTGGACTTTTAATTGAAGCAGGAGGTAATAAAGGAAGATCTCCATCGAGACAGAAAAACTTTTAAAACTGAAGAAAGATAAGGAAGACTTCTATAAACAAGTTATGGATGCTTTTGATCAGAAGGAGCTGCGCATGGACTTCATTTATAAGTAAAGGTAAGACCATAATAACATTTTTTTAATTAAATGTGCTTTTCATGATGGTATCCTTACATCACACTCAAATGTATAAGCACAGGCCTAAATTTACCGCATGCCTTTGGTAAGTGCCGGAGTGACAAGAAGTTTTAAACTAATTAGCGCCCCGGCGGCAATTCAAGGAAATACGGTTTTAGACTTAGACTTTGACTCAGAGACTTCCTTTTTATTGTCATTCAAATTTGAACTTTACAGTACAGATAAGAATGATATTCTGTTGCATTAGCTCATGGTAGTGCAGGATAAAAAAATCATAAGGTGCAGATAAAAATAAATAGATTACTGTACAGATAAATATATTGCACTTTTGCATATGCATCCATGTTCTGTGGATGTATGTTATATTGTCTTTATAGTCCAGCCACTTCATCCATTTTTGGGGGGGAATTGAGGGTATAATTTAATTATGATGCGTTCAAGAGTCTTGTGGTCTTAGTTTTAGCCGCAGATGTTTTGAAATGTGTTATTTACACAGAAATGTTCTGTAAATGTTCATGTACACACCTTCATTGTTTCCAAACGGTGTCTGTAACAAGGCAGTAAAACAGGTGATCAAACAAAACAGAAGCCATCTCCAATCAGCTAAACAGACTCAATAACTGACGTTTTGGTAAATTTACTGAGGAATTTTTGAAACTTAAACAATACAAAAAGAATGTTGTTAGCATATTAGATAACTACATTACGATAGCAGGTACAAATACGCATGACAACACTCTTACAGACGTCACATTACAGAACCTACTCAGTGGGCTTTGTGGTCACAGTGTCAGCCCTGAGATTGGTGGGTTGTGAGGAGGTGGCGACTTGTCCGGGGTGTGCCCCTTTTCCGCCTGATTGTAGCTGAGATAGTCACCAGCGCCCCCCGCCACCCCAAAGGGAATAAGCGGTAGGAAATGGATGGATGGATGGAGTTCATACTAAAGACTATAAAAATAGGAGCCATTACCTCCCTCTATTCAGCATCAAGGGTTGGAATTGGGGGTTAAATCACCCAAATGATTCCCGAACGCAGCCACCAGTGCTGCTCACTGCTCCCCTCATCTCTGGAACAAATGCAGAAGGTAATTTCGCCACGCCTAGTGTGTATGTGAAGTGAAGTGAATTATATTTATATAGCGCTTTTTCTCTAGTGACTCAAAGCACTTTACATAGTGAAACCCAATATCTAAGTTACATTTAAACCAGTGTGGGTGGCACTGGGAGCAGGTGGGTAAAGTGTCTTGCCCAAGGACACAACGGCAGTGACTAGGTTGGCAGAAGCGGGAATCGAACCTGCAACCCTCAAGTTGCTGGCACGGCCACTCTACCAATCGAGCTAAACCGCCCACAAAGTACCACTAATGTGACCATTAGTGGTACTTTGACACATAAGACACTTCACTAAGTATGAATAGTTTTAGTTTTCTGGTAAGACCTACAAACGCAGCTTGAATGGAGAACCCATTCGAGTAGAAACGCTACGGAGGATTGGAAGACAAAACGACACTTGTACTTCCGGTTGGAAGCTCTAAAAAGAAGGGAAGCACCTGCCCTGAGCGAACTAATCCAAAAGATGACAATAACTCACCTTTTCAATGCTTGTTCGTCTTTTTACTTTTTCGCATAATGGCTGTCAAAGAATTAGCTGCACCGTTTTATAAACCGCAGGTTTCGAAGCGAAAGAAAAAAGTAGCGGCTTACACTTCGGAATTGACCTTTCTGCTCTAACTGGGATGTTTTGAGTGTCGAGGAACTTTCCAGTCGTCAGGCCACTCCACAAGCAACAGAAGCACGACGGGACCCTCTCGGATGTTTTAACCTTATTTTGTTGTTTTAATCGGAGCGCCAAAGCCCCCCCGAGCTTGTGTCCCCTTTCTCCTTTGCTAGCCTGTAAGGTTAAGACGCCAAAAGGAGGATCTGCTTGCCCCGCCAGAGGTGACTTGCAGCACCCAGGACTTTGAGGACTCCTTTGCCCCCACGTCACTCCCTGAATGGAAGCTGTGGAGCGCGTCCTGGCACACGCAGGAAGTGTGGAACAAAGCGGGCAGGCGGCAGGGGGCGGGGTGTTGGTTTGTGGGGGGGGGCTGGCAGGACTTTAATCCTGGCCACGGTGCTGATGAACGGGCGCCAGAGTTTCATTCTTCCCACTGCGCTTGTCTCCCGAGTGATGAAGAACATCCTTTTGATGTCGGAGCCACGCGTGGAGCCGGTCGGGGTCTGCCGGGCCGGTCGGGGTCCGCCGGTGCTGGGCGAGCAGGTGGAAGGTGTGCGGGTCCTGGGGGCTGACCCAGAAGAGCAGTTTCTAGGAAGTCTAAAAACTGACAAGGTATATTGGAGTCATAAACAATATTTTACAGTGCATCATAGTCATGGGGCATACAATCAAAAGTAAACTTGGATCAAGTCTGGAGTACAGAATTTTACGGACTATAAGGGGCTCTTAAAACCTTTTCATTTTCTTTGCCTTAAAACCCAGTGCGCCTGGAACCAATTTTATTTGGTACATGGTCTAATAAGTGCTGACCAGTAGATGGCACTCACACATGAGAGAGACATGTGGACTGCAGGTTGACGCCTGTTCAATAAATGACGCTGGCAAGCAAAACCAAAACCTTGATGTTTGATTGAGAATATAAAACATTACACACGGCACTCAGAAATCTCTCAATATGTTTCCGTACGACTTTGGTAAGCTATGAAGCCACACCGCTTGATGGATTGTCGGAACATTACGACCACCATAGTCAGAGGTACTGTGCTGCAACATACAGTATTATTATGCTGTGTGTATAAGGACCTATTTAGAGACATTATCTGGCGTTTTGTTTCGCAATATTAAGCAAAACCAACTTCTCTTACCTATTGGCACCTGCTGATGTGCATTTGGGATCTGCATAAGGCTTAAAAATGTGCGAGTGTCCACCACTGTAACAAATAAGCTCCTTGTTGTACGCCATTCATCCTCTGCTGTTGCCATTTCTAATACAAAGTAGCGTACAGTTCTAACTTATATCTGTCAGTAGACACGCTATGGAAAAAAACTACTGGTGCAGCTAAGATGACGGGGAGAAGACGCTGTCAAAGTGGAGGCACGTAAAATAGGGGGCCCACAAAACCACTTACTGACCTTGAAGCAATTTTATTTGGTACATGGTGTAATGATAAATGTGACCAGTAGATGGCAGTCACACAGGAGAAATACATGTGGACTGTAGACTGCATGTTCAATAAATGATGTTAGCAAGTACCTGTAGGCAAGCAAGCCCAAAACGTTGTTTCATTACACAGGGCGCTCAAAATTTTGTCAGAATGTTTTTGTACAACGTTGGTAAGCTACAAAGACACACCGCTTGATGGATTGTTGGCGCATTACAGCAACCATAGTCGGACGTACTGTGCTTCAACATCTGGTATTATTATGGTGTTTGCAATGCATCCAAAAATAGCAACTATTAGGAGACAATATCTGGCGTTTTGTTTCGCAATATTATGCAGAACCAACTTTTCTTACCTCTTAGTATCTGTTGATGTGTATTTAGGATCTGCATAAGTCCGGAAAATTTGAGCGCATCCGCCATTGTAGTCCATAAACTTCTTCTTTTTCTGTATCGTCTTGTTGTGGGGCATCCATCCTCCGCTGTTGCCATTTCTAATACAAAGTAGCATACACTTCTTACTTATGTCTGGCAGTAGTCTCGCTATGGAGGCACTAAAAACTACTGGAATAACAAAGAAGACGCTATTGCAAATATTCAGGCTCATCCTGAAGAGACGGTCTGAAAGCGACTTGAAGATGATGTGTAAAACATCATCCGTGCAAGATTTTGAGCAAAGAAGCAGCATTAAATGTTATGTAGACCACAAGGAAGTCTTTTAACTTCTAAACTGCTGCGCTCGATGGTCTTACAGCTTTACTCTTGATTTACTCTTGACTAAAAATGCCTCATTGTCCCTGCGAGACAGTTGTGTGTTGTTTACAGTCGGGCGTGGCGGTGTTGGGATCTCAGTCTCGGGCATACTTGCCAACCCTCCCAGATTTTCCAAGAGACTCCCGAAATTCAGCGCGTCTCCCGAAAACCCATGCGGACCTGAGTCAGGACAGCCTATTTTCACGTCCGCTTTCCCACAATAACGTTATAACTGTGGAATGATCGAGGGAGAGTTCTTGGTTTCTTATGTGGGTTTATCTTTAGGCAATTTTATTAACGTCCTTCCAGCGCGGTAACAACACACAACAACAGCAGTCACGTTTTCGTCTACTGTAAAGCAGTTTGTCTGCCGTAAACAGCAATGTTGTGACACTCTTAAACAGGACAATACCGCCATCTACTGTGAAGTGAAGTGAATTATATTTATATAGCGCTTTTCTCAAGTGACCCAAAGCGCTTTACATAGTGACACCCAATATCTAAGTTACATTTAAACCAGTGTGGGTGGCACTGGGAGCAGGGGGGTAAAGTGTCTTGCTCAAGGACACAACGACAGTGACTAGGATGGCACAAGCGAGAATCGAACCTGCAACCCTCACTGTACCCCACACTGTACATGCATATGGTTGGAAAAATAGTGACAGAGAATAGAACAAGGATGGACTATTCAACCCCTAACTCAGCAATGAGTAGATGAGTGTTATGTGTGTGTGTAGATGTGTAAATAAATGAACACTGAAATGTAAGTATTTTTTATATATATATAGCTAGAATTCACTGAAATTCAAGTAGTTCTTATATATATATATATATATATATATATATATAAATATATATATATATATATATATATATATATATATATATATATATATATATATATATAATAAATAATAAATGGGTTGTACTTGTATAGCGCTTTTCTACCTTCAAGGTACTCAAAGCGCTTTGACACTACTTCCACATTCACACACACATTCACACACTGATGGAGGGAGCTGCCATGCAAGGTGCCAACCAGCACCCATCAGGAGCAAGGGTGAAGTGTCTTGCTCAGGACACAACGGACGTGACGAGGTTGGTACTAGGTGGGGATTGAACTAGCGACCCTTGGGTTGCGCACGGCCACTTTTCCACTGCGCCATGCCGTCCCGCACTTGACTCTTATCCACGCCCCGCTCCCAACCACACCCCCCGACCACGCCCCCACCTCTCAAGGTTGGCAAGTATGGTCTGGGGTTGCATGAGTGCTGCCAGGACTTGGGATCTGTGGTTCACGGACTCAACTTCCCTCATGTGGTGTGACACTGTAAAGCAGAGCATGACCCGCGGAACCCAGAAAGGTTAGATTAGATTTCACAAAGGACAAAACATACCTTGCTCGAGGACACCTCAGCAGGTCAACCCCCCCCCCCCCCCCCCAGCCTACCCACCCCACCCCCCCTCGCCAAGGCAGGATGAAATTACGGCAGGATTGGATTGGAGCGAGCGTCCTCTCCTTGGACTTGGCCTCGGCGCTCCTCTTCATTCAATTTGCTCTTTTTGAAGAAGCGGCCCGCCCTTCCCGCCCGTCGTGCGGCGGTGGTGCAGGCGCCATAAAGAGTGGAGCATCCAGGTGAGGACGGAGCGGCCGACTTGAAAGGAGTTAATAGAAATGTGAGAAGGAGCGAGGCAGCTGCAGAGAGGTGACACTAACTCTCTGGCTTCTTAACGGCTGACCTGGCTCTCCTTTCCACTGCATTGAGTCCGACCCTCTTTTACAGGCGGGAGGCTTTGTAAAAGACACGACTCATCGCTACGTCCTGGCTTGATGTCCGTCCCCCCCTTCAAAATGTTATCCGTTTGACATTCCAAGTGGCCGTTTTTATCTCCCCCCCCCCCCTATTTCCTGCCGGCACTCGTGACCCGCGCCGGAGCAGGACATCGCACGTTGAATGCACAAGCAGCGACTACACTTGCCGGTTCATCTCAGCGTTACCACGACAACTTGCTCCCGTGGCAACGCAGAGGCCTCCATTGGTAGTCCGAGTCCAGTCTTGTTGAGGACACAACTGAATATCTCTTTGTTGGAAATGTACTTTGGTACACGTGGGGGGGGGGGCAGAATTACTTATAAGGAGGTAGCGAGAGATGATGTCACACCTGGTGGGCGTGGCCTAAACACTCCACTCATTAAGGTAGGGCAGGGGTCGGTAAGCCAAAATGTTCAAAGAGCCATATAAGACCAAAAAAATGTAAAAAATATTCTTATATAAGTGTTATAATGAAGACAACACATGATGTAAGTGTCTATATTAGCTATATTAGCCTACTATCAAAACAACTTCAAAAGTCTTATATAAGTGTTATAATGAAGACAACACATGATGTAAGTGTCTATATTAGCTATATTAGCCTACTATCAAAATGACTTTAAAAGTCTTATATAAGTGCTATAATGAAGACAACACATGATGTAAGTGTCTATATTAGCCTGCTATCAAAATGACTTTAAAAGTCTTATATAAGTGTTATAATGAAGACAACACATGATGGAAGTGTCTATATTAGCTATATTAGCCTACTATCAAAACAACTTTAAAAGTCTTATATAAGTGTTATAATGAAGACAACACATGATGTAAGTGTCTATGTTAGCTATATTAGCCTACTATCAAAATGACTTTAAAAGTCTTATATAAGTGTTATAATGAAAACAACACATGACGTAAGTGTCTATATTAGCTATATTAGCCTACTATCAAAATGACTTTACAAGTCTTATATAAGTGTTATAATGAAGACAACACATGATGTAAGTGTCTATATTAGCCTGCTATCAAAATGACTTTAAAAGTCTTATATAAGTGTTATAATGAAAACAACACATGACGTAAGTGTCTATATTAGCTATATTAGCCTACTATCAAAATGACTTTACAAGTCTTATATAAGTGTTATAATGAAGACAACACATGATGTAAGTGTCTATATTAGCTATATTAGCCTACTATCAAAATGACTTTAAAAGTCTTATATAAGTGTTATAATGAAAACAACACATGACGTAAGTGTCTATATTAGCTATATTAGCCTACTATCAAAATGACTTTACAAGTCTTATATAAGTGTTATAATGAAGACAACACATGATGTAAGTGTCTATATTAGCCTACTATCAAAATGACTTTAAAAGTCTTATATAAGTGTTATAATGAAGACAACACATGATGGAAGTGTCTATATTAGCTATATTAGCCTACTATCAAAACAACTTTAAAAGTCTTATATAAGTGTTATAATGAAGACAACACATGATGTAAGTGTCTATATTAGCTATATTAGCCTACTATCAAAATGACTTTAAAAGTCTTATATAAGTGTTATAATGAAAACAACACATGACGTGTCTATATTAGCTATATTAGCCTACTATCAAAAAGGCTTTACAAGTCTTATATAAGTGTTATAATGAAGACAACACATGATGTAAGTGTCTATATTATCCTACTATCAAAATGACTTTAAAAGTCTTATATAAGTGTTATAATGAAGACAACACATGATGTAAGTGTCTATATTAGCCTACTATCAAAATGACTTTAAAAGTCTTATATAAGTGTTATAATGAAGACAACACATGATGTAAGTGTCTATATTAGCTATATTAGCCTACTATCAAAACAACTTTAAAAGTCTTATATAAGTGTTATAATGAAGACAACACATGATGTACGTGTCTATATTAGCTATATTAGCCTACTATCAAAATGACTTTAAAAGTCTTATATAAGTGTTATAATGAAAACAACATATGACGTAAGTGTCTATATTAGCTATATTAGCCTACTATCAAAATGACTTTACAAGTCTCATATAAGTGTTATAATGAAGACAACACATGATGTAAGTGTCTATATTAGCCTTCTATCAAAATGACTTTAAAAGTCTTATATAAGTGTTATAATGAAGACAACACATGATGTAAGTGTCTATATTAGCCTACTATCAAAATGACTTTAAAAGTCTTATATAAGTGTTATAATGAAGACAACACATGATGTAAGTGTCTCTATTAGCTATATTAGCCTACTATCAAAACAACTTTAAAAGTCTTATATAAGTGTTATAATGAAGACAACACATGATGTAAGTGTCTATATTAGCTATATTAGCCTACTATCAAAAATGACTTTAAAAGTCTTATATAAGTGTTACAATGAAAACAACACATGACGTAAGTGTCTATATTAGCTATATTAGCCTACTATCAAAATGACTTTAAAAGTCTTATAAAAGTGTTATAATGAAGACAACACATGATGGAAGTGTCTATATTAGCTGTATTAGCCTACTATCAAAACAACTTTAAAAGTCTTATATAAGTGTTATAATGAAAACAACACATGACGTAAGTGTCTATATTAGCTATATTAGCCTACTATCAAAATGACTTTACAAGTCTTATATAAGTGTTATAATGAAGACAACACATGATGTAAGTGTCTATATTAGCCTACTATCAAAATGACTTTAAAAGTCTTATATAAGTGTTATAATGAAGACAACACATGATGTAAGTGTCTATATTAGCCTGCTATCAAAATGACTTTAAAAGTCTTATATAAGTGTTATAATGAAGACAACACATGATGGAAGTGTCTATAGTAGCCTACTATCAAAGGCTGACGCAAATCTTTGTAGACAGAAATGTTGTATTTTAATTTTTCATTCTACACATTTTTACAATATTGTAAAACATTAGTAAAACATCTCAGATGATGAGACAACTCCTGGAAATGTCTGTCTCAGAATGACCAAAGGTATAAAAGTGTGTGTCCAAGTTAAAGGAAACAACAGGCTGTCTTCTTCTAATGGATTTATTACACTTTTTGCAAGCTGGGTAATGTTTGCTGTGGTCTGGAACAACATGGCACACAACTGTCAGACTTGCAGCCGATATTACATACAGATAATGTGTCACGAGACATGCAAATATTAATTAGATACACAGAAAACATAAGTAAAGGGAATTAAAGGAGCTCATATATGGCCACAAACGAGGCATAATGATGCAATATGTAAATGTGGTTAGCTTAAATAGCATGTTAGCATGGATTAGCTTGCAGTCATGTATTGAGCCAATATGCCTGATCTGCACTCCAAAAATTCAATAAAATCACAGCAAAGCTCACCTTTGTGCATTCTCACACAGCATAAAACATTTGGTGGACAAAACGAGTTAAAGAAGGAGTGGCATAAAACACGTCTTTCTGTGGCAGCGTTGGAGAAAGTTGTACATGCAAACAAACAAGGACCGCCGACATTATTAGGACAAGACGGCGCCGGCCAAATGCTCGCATCAGTGAAGCATGTTTAATGTGAACAGTGGGATTTCTAACAATTAGGAAGGTTTCTCTCATGTTTGTCCTCCTACAGAAAATATATTCAAAAAGCAATTTTTTTTTCCTAATTTTCACACATCTTTGAAGAAGGTCCAGGGAGCCAATAGGGCGGCGCTAAAGATGCGACTGGAGAGGCGCGGGTTGCTGCCCCCGAGGTAGAAGAATGGACTGAAGAAAGCCAGAAGTGTGTTTACACCATTTTGTTCTGTAGTTTTCTTAAGACATCCGCCATATTTCTTTGTAGTCCCATGTCTGAACCATGTATGACCGCTACAGGCAGACGTTGGTATTACAACTTGTTGTTTTCTGACATCTGTCATATGTCAGAATAAATTATTTGTTGTTGTTGTTTTTTTGTGGGACTAAAAACTTCTGAGGGAGGTCACAATATCACAAAAAAAAAAGAATAACGTGTGGCTAAAGAGTTACGGTACCAACTCCTACCTGAAGGGGTCAGGATGTCATTCTAAAGTATGGACTGCAAAAAAAAAAAAAAAAATGGCTCAAAGCCTTAAGCCTCCAGGGGGTTCCTCGGTCCACCAAGCACTGACATTACAGAGTTAAAAAACTGTTTGATTTTCTTGATAAAGTCTCTTGCTTTTCAGTAATTGTTCTGTGTCCGTCTCGGGCTCGCTCTCGCTCTTGCTCCAACTCCAACTCCAACACCTCTCTCCATTCGGCTGCTGCCTTTTAACAGAGCGACAGGTGATTAGATAACCAGGCCCAGCTGGTTGAAGTCGGTCCTGGCACACCCTGTTTTGCTGCAGGTCTGCAGGCCACGCTCCCCTCCACATGTACAAGTTGTAATACCAACTTCTGCCAGTAGGAGTCATAAATCATTCTGAAAAATGGACTACATAAAAGATGGCATATGTCGTAAGAGAACTACAAAGCAAAATGGCGGCCGGATATGACATAGTCCCACTCCTGGTTTAATTACGCCCATTCCTACCACCTGAGCGGTGGTCTGTTTAGGCCACACCCACGGGGTGTGATGTCATCCCCCAGGTGGCGTATTTACAGGATGCTGAATCCCTCTAAAGGGGTGTGGTCCCATACCACAAACAGGGAGTTATTTGACACCCACTGTGGACATTTGGCGTGTTCCTGCTGTGCGGGTGAGAGGACGCTGCATGGCGCTCACGTGCAAAAACCGCCACGCTGATCACGCGGCGGGCTTTTACAGGAATTGGAATAAAAGAGCGGTGAACAACAAGACAAAGTCCAATTTGGCAGATTATTTTTTGGGGCGAAGGGATTTGGGGAACACAATTCATGTTTGCACCGCACACATCTGCTTGGTTCCAGCAGGCCAACAACAGAATCCCAGCAGAACCGACAAGCTTTAAGACGGCGTCCTGGTGTTTGTGTCTGATATCATCTACTCATGGCAGACTTGCTGCACACCTCCAAATGTCAGAAGCTGGCAGCAGGCATGGGAGCACATTCCATCGGTACCCACTCACGTCAAATCAAAAACATTCAATATGCAAAATATCTTGTATGCATACACGAGACAAAAGCAGTGAAGTTGTCACCTTGTGTAAATGCTAAATAAAAAGAGAAGACAACAAATCCTTTTCAACTTATATTCAATTGAATAGACTGCAAAGACAAGATATTTAATCTTCACACTGACAAACTTTATTATTTTTTGCAAATAATCATGAAAATAGAATTAAATGGCAGCAACACATTGCAAAAAAGGCATTTTTACCAGTGTGTTCCATGGCCTTTCCTTTGAACAACACTCAGTGCAGGTTTGGGAACTGTGGAGACACATTTTTGAAGTGGAATTCTTTCCCATTCTTGCTTGATGTACAGCTTAAGTTGTTCAACAGTCTCCTGTCTCATATTTTAGTCTGCACACATTTTCAATGTCTGGACTACAGGCAGGCCAGTCTAGTACCCGCACTCTTTTACTATGAAGCCACGCTGTTGTAACACCTGGCTTGGCATTGTCTTGCTGAAATAAGAAGGGGCGTCCATGATAACAACATATGTTGCTCCAAAAGCTGTATGTACCTTTCAGCATGAATGGTGCCTTCACAGATGTGTAAGTTAGTCATGCCTTGGCCACTAATACACCCCCATACCATCACACATGTGTAAGTTAGTCATGTCTTGTTCACTAATACACCCCCATACCATCACACATGTGTAACTAACCCATGTCTTGTTCACTAATACACCCCCATACCATCACACATGTGTAAGTTAGTCATGTCTTGTTCACTAATACACCCCCATACCATCACACATGTGTAAGGTAGTCATGTCTTGTTCACTAATACACCCCCATACCATCACACATGTGTAAGTTAGTCATGTCTTGTTCACTAATACACCCCCATACCATCACACATGTGTAAGTTAGTCATGTCTTGTTCACTAATACACCCCCATACCATCACACATGTGTAAGTTAGTCATGTCTTGTTCACTATTACACCCCCATACCATCACACATGCTGATTGTTACACTTTCACCCTCAGAACAGTCCAAATGTTTTTTTCCTCTTTGGTCCAAAGGACACGACGTCCACAGTTTCCAAAAACAATTTGAAATGTGGACTCCTCAGACCACAGAACACTTTTCCACTTTGCATCAGTCCATCTTAGATGATCTCAGGCTCAGCAAAGCCGGAGGGGTGTCTGGGTGTTGTTGATAAATGGCTTTGGCTTTGCATAGTAGAGCTTTAACTTGCACTTACAGATTTAGCGACCAACTGTATTTAGTGACAGTGGTTTTCTGGTGTTCCTGAGCCCATGTGGTGATATCCTTTAGAGATTGATGTCGGTTTTTGATACAGTGCCGTCTGAGGGATGGAAGGTCACGGTCATTCAATGTTGGTTTCCGGCCATGCCGCTTACGTGGAGTGATTTCTCCAGATTCTCTGAACCTTTTGATGATATTATGGAGCGTAGATGTTGAAATTCCTACATTTTTCTGCAATTGCACTTTGAGAAACATTGTTCTTAAACTGTTTGACTATTTGCTCACGCAGTTGTGGACAAAGGGGTGTACCTCGCCCCATCCTTGTTCGTGAAGGACTGAGCATTTTAGGGAATCTACTTTTATACCCAATCATGGCACCCACCTGTTCCCAATTAGCCTGCACACCTGTGGGATGTTCCAAATAAGTGTTTGATGAGCATTCCTCAACTTTATCAGTATTTATTGCCACCTTTCCCAACTTCTTTGTCTCGTGTTAATGGCATCAAATTCTAAAGTTAATGATTATTTGCACAAAAAAAAAATGTATGAGTTTGAACATGAAATATGTTGTCTTTGTAGCATATTCAACTGAATATGGCTTGAAAAGGATTTGCAAATCATTGTATTCTGTTTTACATGTAAAATAATTCATTGTGGTCTACACAACATGCAATGGTGGTTCTTTGCTGAAAATGTTGCATAGATTATTTTACAGACAATTTCTGCCCGTCTCTTCAGGATGCACCATTTTGTAGGCAGGTCTTACTTGTGTGCCTTCACTTTGACAGTTTTATTTTCATCGTATTTGTTGTAGCGGTACTTTTTAGCGCTTCCAAAGTGAGTCTACTGACAGATTTAAGTTAGAACTGTACGCTACTTTGCATTAGAAATGGCAACAGTGGAGGATGGATGCCCCACAACAAGAGGATAGAGGAAAAGAAGGAGCTTATTGATTACAATGGCGGAAGCGCGTTAATTTATCCTAACTACACGTCAGCAGGTACCAATAGGTAAGAAAAGTTGGTTTTGCATAATATTGCAAAACAAAACACCAGATAATGTCTGCTAATAGATGCCATTTTAGAGTCCTTATACACACACCATAATAATACTGGATGTGGAAGCACAGTACGTCTGACTATGGTAGTCGTCTTCCTCCAACAATCCATCAAGCTTACCAAAGTCGTACTAAGACATTTTGACAAGTTTTTGAGTGCTGTTTGTAATGTTCTATATTCTCAATGAAACATCAACGTTTTGGTGTTGCTTGCTTATGGGTACTTGAACAGGCGTCAGCCTGCAGTCCATATGTCGGTAGGCATCACTAGGATGTATACCCACATCAGGCGCACCGGGTTGTAAGTGGCACAGTCGACTTTTGAGATAATGAAAGTATTTTATGTGCGCCTTATGGTCCCAACAATACACTCCATGCGAAGTAAAAGGTGTGAAGTGATGATCATGTCAGTCTTCAGAGGAAATACACCAGCTCACAACACATTTACCCGCCTCACATCCCAGTTCCCAGACCAGTCCTGGATTCCCGTCTCATATCACTGCAGCCATGACTCCCCTGAGACTCCGGGCTTGTAGTTTCTCCTCGTCTGGTTTTTAGGCTTTTACACAACAATGCTTAATTCATTCAATTCATGCTAATTGACTTTACTGAACGTCGCACGACTGGTGGTCCTGATGTTAATGAAGCGGGCAGACTTCTTGGTTCGGACCCATGGTGTTGATCCAAACCCGAGCGAGTAGAACTGGTGTTGTGGTGACAAACATGTCAACAGAAGTGGTGACAAACATGTCAACAGAAGTGGTGACAAACATGTCAACAGAAGTGAGCGGGGAAGGAAACAGGAAGCAGTGATTTTCTTCTGGCTTGTTAAGCTGCACTTGTCATCAATGACTTGATGTTCCTGGACCACCTTCAAGGTGAAGAGACGCTGGTGGATCACAAACGCCACTTCTTGGCAATTTTGTCAGCAATAAATGTGGTCTGGGAGAGTAAATCAGACTGATTGCTGCATGTTGGTTTCACTTCCCTTTCTGGGGGAACATGTGGAATATTATCATCCGCTCTTCAAGAGACCTACATAGGCTCTTTTCCACCAAAGCTTCAGGAACTTTTGGTTCCTGTAACCGCTAGTTCCCAGATCGATAGGTTCCTGTAGAGGTGTGTCGTTTGTGTTTCCACCAAATTTCACAGTCCAGGTAGTTTCTACAAATCAGGCTGATGACGTCTGGAGGACTGGTTTACTAGATTGAATCTACATTGATATCATGTCAATAAACACAATATCAGGTCATTTCACTAAAAAGTTAGTACACGGAATACAAAGCAATAATATACAAAAAAAAAATACAATTTACATAATAAAGTGTATCAAATTGTTCATAAAAAGTCAGCCTTGGGTCCGCAATGTTCAACAGTCAAAGTCGTCCTCTCAGTAAATGACGAATTCATGAGGATCAGGGGCTTCATTTTGGTCCACGTCAGCTGTAAATAACAATATATCAATAATACATGTCCGTGTCTATCTGTAAATAACAATATATCAATAGTACATGTCCGTGTCTATCCGTAAATAACAATATATCAATAGTACATGTCCGTGTTTATCTGTAAATAACAATATATCAATAATACATGTCAGTGTTTATCTGTAAATAACAATATATCAATAGTACATCTCAGTGTTTATCTGTAAATAACAATATATCAATAGTACATCTCAGTGTTTATCTGTAAATAACACTATATCAATAATACATGTCAGTGTCTATCTGTAAATAACAATATATCAATAGTACATCTCAGTGTTTATCTTAATAACAATATATCAATAATACATGTCAGTGTCTATCTGTAAATAACAATATATCAATAGTACATGTCAGTGTTTATCTGTAAATAACAATATATCAATAATACATCTCAGTGTTTATCTGTAAATAACAATATATCAATAATACATGTCGGTGTTTATCTGTAAATAACAATATATCAATAATACATGTCAGTGTCTATCTGTAAATAACAATATATCAATAGTACATCTCAGTGTTTATCTTAATAACAATATATCAATAATACATGTCAGTGTCTATCTGTAAATAACAATATATCAATAGTACATCTCAGTGTTTATCTGTAAATAACAATATATCAATAATACATCTCAGTGTTTATCTGTAAATAACAATATATCAATAATACATGTCGGTGTCTATCTGTAAATAACAATATATCAATAGTACGTGTCAGTGTTTATCCGTAAATAACAATATATCAATAGTACATGTCAGTGTTTATCCGTAAATAACAATATATCAATAATACATGCCAGTGTCTATCTGTAAATTATATATAAATAATGAATGTCACTGTTTATCTGTAAATAACTATATATAAATAATGAATGTCAGTGTTATCTGTAAATAACAATATATAAATATGTCAGTGTTTGTATGAAAATAACGATATATAAATAACAAATGTCAGTGTTTATCTGTAAATAACAATGTATAAATAATGTCAGTGTTTATTTGCAAATAACAAAATATCAATAATAAATGTAAGTGTGTATTATCTGTAAATAACAATATATAAATAATGCATGTCAGTGTTTATCTGTAAATAACAATTTGTAAATAATACATGTTAGTGTTTATCTGTAAATAACAATATATCAATAACAAATGTCAGTGTTGTATGTAAATAAAAATATATAAATAATACATGTCAGTGTCAATCTGTAAATAACAATATATAAATAATAAATATCAGTGTTATCTGTAAATAACACGATATCTATAATAAATATCAGAGTTTATTATCTGTAAAAACAATATACAAATAGTACATGTCCGTGTTTATCTGTAAATAATAAATATATAATACCTGTCTGTGTTGATCCGTAAATAATGAATAAATAATACCAGTCTGTGTTTATTTGTAAATTAGATTGTTAGTATTAGCATTCTGTTGACCGAGGTTGAGGCTAACAGCTACACAAATGTAGTGTCACTGACTACTTATACAACATGAAACAAAATTAAAAGTTAATATTTGTTGTTAATTCCATTTGTGTACTCTTTTATTTCACATTTACCTAACAAACTCAGAGTAGTAAGCAGCTGAGGTCTTTTGAATACGTTTAAAAGAGTCCGTCCACTTCTTGTAGCTTCACATATCGAAATGCGGGTGAATTGCATGATTTATAATCTCCAGCTAACTTTCACCAGCTAACAGGAGAGACAGCAGCTCACCGGCTGGCGATGTCAACATGGCAGCAGAAGTTAATTACTGGACCTCAAACTCATTGAAAATAAGCTGTCAGACAAATGTTGTGAAACTAGTGATTAATAAAGCAAAGGTACACACACACACACACACACACACACACGCGCGCACTTGTGTAAGGTGGAAATAAAGGCTCTGGCATTGAATTATTTGTTGAGCATCGCAGACACAGAGTGCAGAGTTGGACATTATCAGAAAACACCAAATCAATAATTCTGCTGTTTAAACTTGTGCCAAGGCTGCTTTGATCATGTTTATTTCATGTCTTTCCTCTCCTTCGGGGGAATAAGCAGCATTTTATGCAATGGAACTAAGAGTACGACCATCACACAGCAAACCAACAGGAAGACCTCGGAGAAACACGCTAAAGTTCCCTCCCAGCATCAATTCTTCCATTTACAAAAGTAATGCTGGAGAGTCAGAAACATGCATTTACTAGCAGATATATTTCCCCGATTTAACTCACTTTTCTTAGATTTAACTCGCTTTTGCTAGATTTAACTCACTTTTCTCAGATTAAGCACATTTTCATGACATTTGAGTTTAAATTCAATGTTGACTGTAAATGTTATATCTAAATGTTGAATCTAAACCTAAATGTTAAATATAAACCTATGTATTAAATAGAAGTCTATATGTTAAATCTAAACCCAAATCTTGAGTTTTAACCTAAATCTTAAATGTAAACCTAAATGTTAAAACTAAACTTAAATGTTGAATATTTGCGATTGAGACTGACTGGTGTAGAATATCTATGATAGCTTTGAAAGAAAGCCACTTTTCCCATGAAGCTACTTTTGTTATGTTGTTAGTTTACATGCTACTCATTAGCATTGGCAATTTTAGCACCTCCAAATTTGGTGGTGAAAAGTACAACAAAGATGCACATTACAATCAAACAGCTGCTGTGTAATGACTACGATACCTACAGTACTAGAATTTGCAATTCTGGTAGGAATTGTGTTTGGATGTCCAGGTCGAGTGGAGTGTGTGGATGTTGGAACGCTTCCAATTGGTTGAGAAATGTGGGCTATGCAGTCAGTAGATGGTGTGACGCCGACTCATTGTCAACGGAGAGAAAAGTCTGGGAAATGTACAGAATTTTGGGAAAGGGAAAACATGTTTTGCGTTCGTTATATCCGAAGAGTAGTGTGGGTGGTTGGTTGAAAAGTTGAAATCAGGTTTGAAAATGGTGCAGATTTTGAGAATTTAGGTCGTCCATTAAATTGAATGGGAATTTCTGGAAATTTTAGAAAAACTGGGAATTTAAAGAAAAAAAAATGATACCAGCACAATGGTCCTAGATGATGTGAATAGGTTGGTGTTGGAATTTTTGAATTGATTAAAAAATGTTGACGTAATAGAGAATAGGTATTTCCGAATTCCTGGAACTTTGGGAAAACTGGGACTCTGTATGAAAAAAATGGCATTATTCATCCCAACTAAGAAGTGTGTTTTGAAGATGAAATGGTCGAAAAGGGTTGAGTGATGCGGACTAGGAAAACTTTCCTGGAAAAGGTGATAATAAGGCTTTGGAAAACCTTGAATTCTGGGAAATTCAGGGATTTTTTGGAAGTCAGAAATTGAACTTGAAAACAGTAGTTTGATTGTCCAAGGCGAGATGAGTGTGGGGATGGTGGAATAGTTCCAATCGGGTGAGAAATGTGGAAGTTGTGCAAGTTTAAAAATTGGCCCTTTCATTTTCAATGGGAAAAATGTTCCGTAAAAAATCTGGAATTCTGGGTATTTTTGGTATTTTTTTATTTTTGGGCGGCTTACGTTTCCCGAACATTTGGATACTTGAAGAAATCCCGTTGGATGACGCTAAAATAATAAACACTATGTGGGACGCAACAAAAGAAAGGACTAGATCAAGCTTCATGGCAAAGACTACTTTCTGGCTAGTGTGTACAAGACTGCCATCTAACGTCTTGGAATTGTAACTGCATGCAAAGTCTACTGCAAAATGACACTCAAAAATGTAAGAGGAAAGCAAGATGTAACCAAGTTGTCATAATCAGCTCATTTTAAATGTTACCATAAAACAATTTAAACATTTTAAACAGTCAAAAGACTACCAAATGGTACCGTATCGGTTCAAATTTAAAATGTACCCATTGATACAAGGAAACAATAAAGGATTGTCCTTTTTTGTTGGGAGAAGAACTTGCCATGACTTTGGACATGATAGTTGCATTATGTACCCTTTTCTTTGTCCATTTCTGCTCACTATTTTCCCGCTTGTGGCTCATCAGTAACAAGTGAACTGCGGCCAAGTTTCCTCCACTACGGAAATGCCCTGATGTTCAAAAAAGGACGCCTGTGCGTTAAAAAATGAGTGCCGTTATGGGAACTTTTAATTAACGCGTCATTTTGACAGCCCTAGTAGACATATATGAATATACAGTATATGTATTACATTATATTAGTTGTATGTTTTGCCTTGATTTGAATTTATTTGGAACTATGAAAAAGGCATTCAGTATTTAAACATGAAGACTTGTTTCCTCTCGGGTTGTACGGTATAGCGGTATTAGTATAGTACCGTGATGCTAATGAATCATATTCAGTACTATACCGCCTCTAAAAAGTACTGGTCCCCCACACCCCCGGATGCATTTTGGCCTAAAAAGTCAAGATAAAGGTGAAGTTATAACAGTGAAACACCCTCAGGAAGAGCTGCTTTAAGACATGTCCAACCGCAGTCAGCAGTGTTTCATCTACTTTTGAATCATTAGTCCCAGTCTCCATGGCGATAAACAAAGTAAGTTTCTTACAAGTACCATTATCACTGGAGGACGAGGGATAGCTAAACCTGCTTCACTACGCACCGTCAAAATGTAAACAAACATCCACTGTACTGATTCCAAGTACAGGAGCATATTTAGTGGATACTACTATGATTACATCCATATTAAAGACAACATCTCCTGTAACATTTTAAAAAAAGGCAGAAAATATGTCCCTGGACACACGAGGACCTTGAATATGACCAATGTATAATCCTGTAACTTCTTGGTATTGGATTGATACCTAAATGTGTGGTAGAAGTCTTTCACCTCTAGGTTCCTCGGACCACCAATGACGGACATGACAGGCTTGATGGTTTGGAGATTTTGTTTATTGTGCGATAAACCTTCTTCTCTGCTTTTCAGCACCCGCCTCTCATGCCCGTCTCGCTCTTCTGGTTGCTTTTCAGCCTCCTGTGTCTCCGTCTCTGTCTCGCTCTCACTTTCGCTCGTGCTCGGCTACTCTCGTGATCGTCACCTCCGACTTCTCTAACTCCAACTCCAACTTCTCCAAACCTTTCTTTCTCGGCTGCTGCCCTTTTGTAAAGTGAAAGGTGATCAGACAACTGCGCCCAGGTGGGCCAACAGCACACCTGTCACCGATCTTGAAGCCTGCCCCGGCACACCCTGTCTTGCTGCAGGGCTGCAGGCCACGCCTCCTCACAGTGATTATTAGATTTTAACAGAAGTGTAGATAGAACATGTTGAAACAGAAAATAAGCAGATATTAACAGTAAATGAACAAGTAGATTAATAATTTATTGTTACAGTTTGTCTGTCAGGCTTGCCCCTGACAGTTTGTCAAAGTTTTAAATGTTTCCTCTGCATTTGTCTGTTTCCTGTGTTTAGTATTTCCTGTCTTTTAGTTCCTGTCAAGTGCTCTTAATTTGTCAGCTTCCTGTCTTGTTCCCTGAGTGCTGTGTTCCTCCTCGGTGTGTTTAGTATTTCCTGTCTAGTGCTCTTATTTTGTCAGCTTCCTGTCTTGTTCCCCGAGTGCTGTGTTCCTCCTCAGCTGCGGCTGATTGGCACCTGGCCACACCTGTTGCCAATCAGCCGGCTCCTATTTGGACCTCCTTTGTCTTGTGTCAGTTGCTGGATCATTGTATTGTCACTTGTATTGTCTTGTCGATGTCACGTCTAGTCGCTCTTGTGATGTGTTATCGCTCCTGTCGTGTCGTACCTTGTCTTTGCAGCGTAGGGGTAAGCTATATTCAGTTGATGTTTGTAGCTTACTGTTTTTTTGTTCCCTGCTTCCGTTTTATTTTTCATTATACAAGTACGACTTCTGTTTGCCTGTTCGCTACCCGCTAGCTTCCACGCTAAGCTCCTGTTCGTTATTTTGTAGCTCCCAGGCTAGCTCCTTTTGTTTGATTATCCGCCTCGTGCGCGCTTTGTGTTTGTACCCTTTTGGTTTTGTTTTTGTCTTAGTATTTAATTAAATCATATTTTCTCATTCCATGCCTGCCTCCATCTCTGCATCTTGGGGTTTGTCACCAAATAACTCTGACATTGTCTTTTATAATGTGTATAAAATAATAGGTGTATAAAGTACACAATATGTTACTGCAGACTAATTAGGAGTCTTGGTTTGTTTACTTACTACTAAAAGACAAGTTGTCTTGTCTGTTCAACATTTTATTGAAGGACAAACTTGCAATAATAAACAAGTTTAATGCACCCTAAGATTTTTTTGTTAAAGCCAATAATGACATTTTTTGTGGTCCCCTTTATTTAGAAAAGTATGAAAAAGTACAGAAAACAACATAATATTGATACGAGGACAACACTAGTGTCCTGACATTCATATTTCTGTCAGTACAATACAGTCAAAATTTGGATATTTTATTTTTGTGTATTGAAAATGGTGATTAACATGATTAATCCATTAAAAAAAAAAAAAAAAAACGCGATTCATTTGAATATAAATAGTTGTCATTTGACAGCCCTAATTCGACAGTGTGCAGCGTGTATACAGTAAATATTGTCCCTGGAGTTCTTCATGTATTGTGCATGGACACAGTGATGAATTCGAGGCCAAAAAATGAACAAACATTTTTGTGTGGGCTTGTCGAAGGATGTCTTTTGTGTGGCGCTTGCATGAGGGCAAATTGTCATTATTAATGGGAGACAGCGGAGTTTGCAGCCCTCATTAGAGCTTGTTGTTGCCAGAGATGAAAACAAGGCTGAGGCCTCAGCAGCAGCTAATACGTGCCAATTAAGGCCCTCTGGCCGAGCTGCACACCTGCCATCACACAAATGGACCCGAGTCTGAGCATCATTTCAAGTAATTATCCGCACTAATTAATTGCTACATTGAAAATAATCTCCTTGAAGAATAAATCTCGTCATGACTCTGCTCTAATTGTGCAGGAAACACGACCTTTGCTGGTGTTTGTGCCAGGCGGACGTGCCCTACTTTAGTCTCGGCGAGAGAAAAAAAAAAATAGCACTTAAAGCACGTGGAAGTCAAGGAGGCGTTTTGCGTGACGTGACCGCCGTGGGTCTGCGTGGGAACCATGCGTTTGTAGCGCCGCCTGCGACTGCCCGGCCGACTCCTGCAGACGTGAACGCCGTGACGAGTGCATCACCCGTGCAATTTGCTCTTTTCAACATTCCCGTCCTTTCCTGCATGCCTTCCTCAACTGCAAGTTTTTAGGATGTCACACTGAATTGTCCATGATGCATTGCAGCAACACACTGGAACTCTCAAATATTGGCCTCGGAATAGGAATTCCATAACACACACACACACACACACATACATACATATATATATATATATATATATATATATTTATATATATATATATATATATATATACATACATATATATATATATATATATATATATATATATTAGGGATGCACCGATTAATCGGTAACCGAATATATTCGGCAGAATATGGCAAAAAAAGCCACATTCGGCCTTCGGTGGAATGAGTTAAAAAGAAGGCCGAATAGTGGCGTGTGACGCAATTATTTGACGCGGTGACGCAATCAACCAACGTGCAGTGACGTTGGGATATGTTATGTACCTGTATAAGTGTATGAGGTTACAAGCACACACTTATTGAGATTTAGTGGGGCCTCTGTTTACATTATTAGCCTGTTGTGTAGGCTACCTGTATAAGTGTATGAGGTTACAAGCACACACTTAATTGAGATTTACTTGAGCCTTCTGTTTACATTATTAGCATATCTACTGTGGCTAAGCAGACTTTTGCCAAAAGGACAATCATTAATTTGTTGTGGGTTTATCCACTTTAATGCACTTTATTTTTTTGGGGAATGCATGTTTTGTTTGAAGGCCTAATATAAATGAAAAACTTTGTGCTTTTTTTGAAAAGCAAAGGCTACTGGAATATTAAAAAAATGTCAATATTCAATAAAAAAATACTTTATTTGAAACACATGTCTAAATATTTATTCCAGGCTATTTATGCAATATTAAAAAAATTGTGAAAAACTGCATTCATTATTCGGTATTCGGTATTCGGCCTTCGGCCAAGCGTTTAAAATTTATTCGGCTCAGGCTTCGGCCACAAATTTTCATTTCGGTGCATCCCTAATATATATATATATATATATATATATATATATATATATATATATATATATATATATATATATGTATATATATATATATATATATATATATATATATATATATATATATATATATATATATATGTATATGTATATACAGTTGTGGTCAAAAGTTTACATACACTTGTAAAGAACATGATGTCATGGCTGTCTTGACTTTCCAATCATTTCTACAACTCTTATTTTTTTGTGATGTAGTGATTGGAGCACATACTTGTTGCTCACAAAAACATTCATGAAGTTTGCTTCTTTTTTGGATTTATTATGGCTCTACTGAAAATGTGAGCGATCAAAAGTATACGTACAGCAAAGTTCATATTTGCTTAAATGTCCCTTAACAAGTTTCACTGCAATAAGGCGCTTTTGGTAGCCATCCAGAAGCTTCTGCTCACATTTTTGACCACTCCTCTTGACAAAATTGGTGGAGTTCAGCTAAATTTGTTGCTTTTCTGACATGGCCTTGTTTCTTCAGCATTGTCCACACCTTTAAGTCAGGACTTTGGGAACGCCATTGTAAAACCTTAATTCTAGCCTGATTTAGCCATTTCTTTACCACTTTGGAGGTGTGTTTGGGGTCATTGTCCTGTTGGAACACCCAACTGTGCCCAAGACCCAACATCCAGCCTGATGATTTTAGCTTGTCCTGAACAATTTGGAGCTAATCCTCCTTTCACTGTCCCATTTAAAGCACCAAATCAGGCTCAGAGCATAATACTACCACCGCCATGCTTGACGGTAGGTATGGTGTTCCTGGGATTAAAAGCCTCATTTGTTCTCCTTCAAACCTATTGCTGGGTATTGCGGCCAAACAGCTCCATTTTTGTTTCATCTGACATCACATGGACAAATATAAGACCTACTGGAGGAAAGTAGTTCCGTGGTCAGATGGAACAAAAAGGGAGCTGTTTGACCACAGTACCCAGCAATTTGTTTGGAGGAGAAAATGTAGACTGTTTATATATATATATATATATATATATATATATATATATATACATATTTGGAGTTGTAGTCAATTTTCAGACCAGTCCATGCAAAAGCGCCAGAAAAAAACGACACTCCCCAAACCGCATCTACATTCCATCCTTAGCTACAGCATCCACACTCTGAGGGTGCCAATCAGAAGTGAGCATTGATGTCTTTGAAAAAGCTGACATGTTTGAAGTGAGCATGAGATGGTGCAGGTGTCCCTAATGAGCGATGAACCTTGCCTGCAGACATTCACACCAGCGTTCCACAGAAGCGACAAAGGGACCATCACAAGTCCAGACTGTTCCACTTGTGGCTTTGCTTTAAGTGTTGGGGATTTTCTGGAAGAGGATGATGAGCTCAGTGTTCGCCTCCTGTGAGCTTGAGCCCTCGTTCAACTTGACTCTGGAGAGAAAAGCCCTCAATGCAGCCATTTAATGAACATCCCTTAATGAGCAGGTTGAGGTGACAGACTCTCCAGTCCGTCTATGTCTGCCAACTGCATTCTTCTCCCTCACTCTGGTGACTGTGATGCTGGGCAGACATCTTGCTTGTCCTCCTTTTACAGACATTTTGGACAACTGGACACTTACAACATGTTTGGAGAAGGCCTTTTCCACCAAGGAAGTTCCGTAGAGGCTTGATTGGTTAAGTTTGGTGTTGAAGAAGTACACTGAACTCCAGGATGGACTAGAACATAGCCAACAGGTCCACAGCCCCCACAATTCAAGACTCTCATGGAAACAAATGTGTTGTGCTGATTAGCCAGCACGCTGTGGAATGTACCAGCAACACAACTTCACTTTCACTCTTCCCTACTAAATGTTCAAACTGACATCAAATCATGGCTCATCTCGACCTTGACCTGATCTCAACATAAACTCATCCCTAGCAACTTTCCCAAGCATCAAACAGCTTATATATATATATATATATATATATATATATATATATATATATATATATATATACATATATATATACATATATATATATATATATATGTATATATATATATATATATATATATATATATATATATATATATATATATATATATATATATATGTACTTATATATGTACTTATATATGTATATATATATATATATATGTACTTATATATGTATATATATACATTTTTATATATGCTTATATATTTAAATGTGGTGCATATATATGTATATATATGTATATTTAATTATAGTCTATATATATATACGTGGTTATAGTGTGTGTGTATATATATATATATATATATATATATATATGTATGTGTGTGTGTGTATGTATGTGGTTATAGTGTATATATATTTATATGTGGTTTATACAGTACATATATATTTATATATATATATATATATGTGTGTGTGTGTATGCATGTGGTTATAGTGTATATATATATTTATATGTGGTTTATACAGTATATATATATTTATATCCATTCATTTTTTACTGCTTGTCCCTCTTGGGGTTGCGGGGGGTGCTGGAGCCTATTATAGTGTATATATATTAATATGTGAATTAGTGAAGTGAATTATATTTATATAGCGCTTTTTCTCTAGTGACTCAAAGCGCTTTACATAGTGACACCCAATATCTAAGTTACATTCAAACCAGTGTGGGTGGCACTGGGAGCAGGTGGGTAAAGTGTCTTGCCCAAGGACACAACGGCAGTGACTAGGATGGCAGAAGCAGGAATCGAACCTGCAACCCTCAAGTTGCTGGCACGGCCACTCTACCAACCGAGCTAAACCGCCCCATATATGTGGTGTATATATTATTATATGTGGTTTTTATATATTTATATATGGTAATAGTGTATATGTATTTATATGTGGTTTATATACAGTATATTTATATGTGGTTATAGTGTATATATATTTAAATGGGGTATATATATATATATATATATATATGTGGTTTATATATATTTTCTCATTCTGTTTTGCACGCTGTTGGAGTCAACATGTGCAAAGACATGTACATAGTGTATATCTAAAGGATATCACCGCATGGGCTCAGGAACACTTCATAAAACCGCTGTAAGTAACTACAGTTGGTCGCTACATCTATAAATGCAAGTTAAAACTCTACTTTGCAAAGCCAAAGCCGTTCATCAACAACACCCAGAAATGCTTTGCTGGACCCGAGCTTATCTAAGATAGAAAAGTGTTCTGTGGTCTGACGAGTCCACATTTCAAATCGTTTTTGGAAACTGTGGATGTTGTGTCCTCCAGACCAAAGAGTAAAAGATCCATCCGGACTGTTCTAGGGCGAAAGTGTTCCAGGCAGCATGTGTGATGGTATGGGGGTGTATTAGTGAACAAGACATGACTAACTTACACATGTGTGATGGTATGGGGGTGTATTAGTGAACAAGACATGACTAACTTACACATGTGTGATGGTATGGGGGTGTATTAGTGAACAAGACATGACTAACTTACACATGTGTGAAGGCACCATTAATGCTGAAAGGTACATACAGCTTTTGGAGCAACGTTATCATGGACGCCCCTGCTTATTTCAGCAAGACGATGCCAAGCCAGGTGTTACAACAGCGTGGCTTCATAGTGAAAGAGTGTGGGTACTAGACTGGCCTGCCTGTAGTCCAGACATTGAAAATGTGTGCAGGCTAAAATATGAGGCAGGAGACTGTTGAACAACTTAAGCTGTACATCAAGCAAGAATGGGAAAGAATTCCACTTCAAAAATGTGTCTCTTCAGTTCCCAAACCTGCACTGAGTGTTGTTCAAAGGAAAGGCCATGTAACACACTGGTAAAAATGCCTTTTTTGCCATGTGTTGCTGCCATTAAACTCTAAGTTCATGATTATTTGCAGAAAAGAAAAGCAGTTAGTCAGTGTGAAGATGAAATATCTTGTCTTTGTTGTCTATTCAATTGAATATAAGTTGAAAAGGATTTGTTGTATTCTCTTTTTATTTAGCATTTACACAAGGTGACAACTTCACTGCTTTTGTAGTTTGTACATGTCTTTAAACAACCTGACCTAAGCACAAGGTAATGGATGATACAAAATCAGTGTTATTATTTGAGTCCGTAGAAGAAAAGGTAGCACTTTTGGAGCAGGAATTGAGCGAGGATCTGCCAGGGATGTTTCTGGGCTAAAAAGCAACCTTGCCCTTCCCGTCCCTCCCAACAAACTTTGTCTTCCAAAACCCGAGCCCCTCTAGCAGTAAAGCCATTATTGGAGTCATTAACGAGCTCCAATTAGCCACTTATACAGAATGAGAGATGACTGGAGTTAATTGGGAGGGGGCGGAGACGTCTTGGAGCACAGGTGTCTAACTCGCCACTCAAATTGTCTTCACCAGATGGGATGGAATTGAAGTCTTTTTCTGCTCGCCACACTAGAAAGTCTCCGACATGTCGCCGCTTTGCTTCAAGTTCCACATAAAAGATGTTTTGTCTCGGCAGGATACTTGACGGTCACCATCGAGCCGCTGCCTCCCGTGGTCGTGGGCGAGACCGTCACCCTCAAGTGCAACTTCAAGACGGACGGACGACTCCGGGAGATCGTATGGTATCGGGTGAGTGAAGACCTTTATTTTGAAGACGGGAAGCAAGTCCCGGGCGGCTTCCTCTCCCTGTCGGCCTTTTATTTTGTCCAGCTGCGCGGGGGGCGTCGCGGGCTGTCCTGCTCCATGCTTAATAGTTCACAGCTGGCCATTCCACGCTTATTAAAGTCCCGAGTGCTTTACTACGCCGCGCAACTGCTGCCAATAATTAAATTTCTGTTGGCGAGGAAGGAGAAAAAATAAACAGCGTATCCCTGTCGGAGTTTATCTGCTCCATAAAACCCAGAGTATTAAATTAACACGCGTGTTCATTTGTATGCACTTCAGATGTCACATTCCCACCTGAGCTTCACCACAGCAGACATGCTTTCAAATCGTTAAACATGCCATTAAGGTATTTCATGGCGGGCAGTGATCAAACCTTGCGTGGTGTTCGGGTCTGTGGGACCCCTCTTCTTTTTTTATTCAAAGTAAAATGATACAATTCATTCATTTTTCAAACTGAGACTCACTGACTTTGGCTCATTTTCTGTGAAGAACATATATCACAATAAACACTATACACACACACACACACACACATGCATGCTAGTTCTGTTTGTTTTGCCTTTTGTGCCTAGTTCCAGTGTTTCTGTTCTTAGTCTGTTTTTAGTTGAAATAAACCAATATTTTTTACTTTCACGCTGTGTACGAGCCCGATCTGCATCTCGAAAGAGCGCCACCCGCACCACGACGCCCGCCAAGCGTCACAGCAAAGGGCGCCGCTAATGCTGAGAACATTGCCACTTATGCTTCTGGACCTAAAAATGATGTTTACAGGTGACACTTTCTTCCAAAATAATCTCATTGCTTTGTGGAGTTGAAATGCTCGTTTGTGCTGCTTTTTTTTCTGAGTTATTACAAATGATTATGTAGGTCAATCAAAGGTCACCCAGCCCACCAAATGAAGTCTAAATTAAGCCAAAATAGTCTCATTCATTTGTGCTGCTGTGTGTTCCAAAAATGTTTGGTCCAGCCATTATAGTTTTTAAGTTAAAGTTTTATGGATTTTATGTAATTAAGTTCCAAATAAAGTCCAAATACTTTTGTTTGTTTGTGCTGCATTTGTGCTGCAAAAATTATAGTGGCTATTATAGTTTTTAAGTTATGAACGTATTATGTTTCATATGTTATTAACATGTAATTAAGTTGTAATTACAAGTAAACAGTTTTGGACTATGTCAAAACCTGCCTAAACCAATCCCATTTGTTTGAGCTGCTTTTGTTTCCGAGATATTAAAATTATATTTTTTTAGGTTATTCAAACCGTCCCCAAATTAAGTCCAAATAAAGTCCAAATACTTTTGTTTGTTTGTGCTGCATTTGTGCTGCAAACATTATAGTGGCTATTATAGTTTTTAAGTTATGAACGTATTATGTTTCATATGTTATTAACATGTAATTAAGTTGTAATTACATATAAACAGTCCTGAACTATGTCAAAAGAGTCCCATTGGTTTGTGCTGCTTTTGTTTCCGAGTTACTAAATATCATTTTTTAGGTCAAACAAAGGTCAAAATTAATTCCAAATGAAGCCCTAGTGTGTGAATGTTGTCTCTCTATCTGTGTTGGCCCTGTGTTGAGTGGGGACTTGTCCAGGGTGTAGACTGCCTTCCGCAACAATGCAGCACCCCCCACGACTCCAAAAGGGACAAACGGTAGAAAATGGATGGATGGTTAGTCTCATTGGTTTGTGCTGCAAACATTCTAGATTGGACTGCTTTCTTCTGAGAGATATTAACGTTTCAAAATGTCGGTAAGTGCTGTCACCTGGCTGGACTTGCAGGGCTCCCAGGTGCGGGGCCAACTTCACACGGGGACGAAACCTGTGGCTTTAGCTTGGTTTTCTAAAGAGTTCCAGTTTGAATTGTGGGCGGGCCTTCATCAGCCTAAAGATGTCAGCCATAAAAGACTGGAGGCGATTTCATGTTGCTTGCTACGCGTTTTGGTGGCATCTACATCCCACATGAAGTTATTTGCAGGCAGAAACATCCGGTACAAATACAAGTGATGACACAACCGGCGCTCAAAAAGGAGTGAGAACAGAAATAAGTAAGGACGCACAACTAAAGTGTGAGAAACAGAAGAGAAAAAAGTCTGCGGGCTATAGAGCGTTTTCCGTTCGGGCTCCAGTACTCTGGAATGCCCTCCCGGTAACAGTTCGAGATGCTACCTCAGTAGAAGCATTTAAGTCTCATCTTAAAACTCATCTGTATACTCTAGCCTTTAAATAGACCTCCTTTTTAGACCAGTTGATCTGCCGCTTCTTTTCTTTCTCCTATGTCCCCCCCTCCCTTGTGGAGGGGGTCCGGTCCGATGACCATGGATGAAGTACTGACTGTCCAGAGTCGAGACCCAGGATGGACCGCTCGTCGGGACCCAGGATGGACCGCTCGCCTGTATCGGTTGGGGACATCTCTACGCTGCTGATCCGCTTGAGATGGTTTCCTGTGGACGGGACTCTCGCTGCTGTCTTGGAGCCACTACGGATTGAACTTTCACAGTATCATGTTAGACCCGCTCGACATCCATTGCTTTCGGTCCCCTAGAGGGGGGGGGGGGTTGCCCACATCTGAGGTCCTCTCCAAGGTTTCTCATAGTCAGCATTGTCACTGGCGTCCCACTGGATGTGAATTCTCCCTGCCCACTGGGTGTGAGTTTTCCTTGCCCTTTTGTGGGTTCTTCCGAGGATGTTGTAGTCGTAATGATTTGTGCAGTCCTTTGAGACATTTGTGATTTGGGGCTATATAAATAAACATTGATTGATTGATTGATTGAACGGTAAAGATGGGACTGGGAAGGAGAAGAGCGTGTGGAGCCAAAGCAGAGGAAATGTACACGACTGGAAGGGTGAAACATCAGGAAATCTACTGGTGCCAAGTGAAGGGACTGGAGAGCTTAAGTAGCCAGGAGGAAATGAGTACCTGGTGTACATGCAGGTGGAAATGAGTACCTGGTGTACATGCAGGTGGAAATGCCCCGTGACCCAGAAAGCAGGTTCTTCGACTGGCAGTGGAAGATTTTCTGTTCAAATAAAGCCAGTAGTTCCTTTTAATTGGAAAATCATTGAAAAGTATCGGGGCTTCACGGTGGCAGAGGGGTTAGTGCGTCTGCCTCACAATACGAAGTTCCTGCAGTCCTGGGTTCAAATCCAGGCTCGGGATCTTTCTGTGTGGAGTTTGCATGTTCTCCCCGTGAATGCGTGAGTTCCCTCCGGGTACTCCGGCTTCCTCCCACTTCCAAAGACATGCACCTGGGGATAGGTTGATTGGCAACACTAAAATTGGCCCTAGTGTGTGAATGTGAGTGTGAATGTTGTCTGTCTATCTGTGTTGGCCCTGCGATGAGGTGGCGACTTGTCCAGGGTGTACCCTGCCTTCCGCCCGATTGCAGCTGAGATAGGCGCCAGCGCCCCCCCGCGACCCCGAAAGGGAATAAGCGGTAGGAAATGGATGGATGGATGGATGAAAAGTATCGATGCGCATTTTGGTACTGGTACTAAATTATTGGTATTGTGACAACCCTCGTTTGCAGGTACAAACACTGTTTTTGTGGAGACCTCCTTTTTTTGAGGGGTGTGTTTGGGAGCGATGAAGCCAGCGTTAAGAAGAAGCTCTCCTCACAATCGCTCACAGCAAACAAACAGCACTCTGCTGCTGTGAAGATCTGTGGAGGCACAAAAACAATTTGGACTCGCAGCTGGAACGGCGGAAACAGCTGCGCCCCCCACCCCCCACCTCGCCCCCCTTGCCTATCCCCCATCCCCCGTTTCGCTCTCAGCTGTCCACGCCTTCTATATATATATATATATATATATATATATATATATATATATATATATATATATATACATATATATATATACATATACACACCTGGCGGTCAAAACCAACAGTGATTAGTCTTCATTAATTTTATGATAATTTGATGTTTTATTTTTATTAATCAAATTTATTAACGTTAACAGCTCTAATTATTTGCTTAAACCATATCGCCAATCGTAGCTACCAAGGCAGCAACTACCATAAATTCCCGAATATAAGCCGTTACTTTTTTCTTGCGCATTGCATCCTGCGCCTTATATGACGGTGCAGCAAATTTCTCCGATAACAGTCTTGTTAAAAATATTTAAAAAACAAACAAACCAACAAATACACCTAGAAAGTAGGCCGGTAGTGCTTTATGGATTTTTTTTCAAACTGAGTGCCGTTCGGCTTCCAATTCTGAAGTTTTACAATATAACTAAATTAATTCTCACTTACTAAACCGTCCCATGCTAATGTCATTTGCATGAGCTAATTTGCTAACACGTATACAAGTGTCTGCGTTAGTATTATTAACGTACAACAGCATTATTTTTGTCTTGTTTAACTTTCACAAATTCCTCTGTAAGATCCACCAGAAAGTCAGCGTGGAGTTATTAAGTCTGTTTAGCTGATTAGAGAGCTAGCTTCCGCAGCTAGGGGGTCCATGACCATGACTTCTGTTTTGCTTGATCGGCCATTTTACTGCCCTGTTGCAGACACCATTTGGGGACAATTAAGGTATGTAGATGAACACTTCCAGAATATTTTGTATCGGTATATACTGGATATGCGGCTTATAGTCCGGTGCGGCTAATAAATGGAAAATAATTTTTTCTTCTGTAATTTAGTCCGGAAAATACAATATTATTCCTGAGGTGAAAACTTCAGGAGAGTTTTAAGATTATTTTGAAAACGTCTTACTATTGTTCTTCTTCTAAGGAACATGAGTAGCAGTCCTTACGACACATTTGTTTGTTTGGCGGTGTCGTTTTGTCTCCTACGAACATCTTTTAGAAGCAGAATTTTATCTGTCATCATTGTAGGAATGGTATACAAGAGGGCAAGAACGTCCTTTAGCACACATATTTCAAGTGGTACCCATGAGAGAGGTGCTGCCAGGTCAAGGTGCTGGTGCTGGTCCTGGTGCTGGTGCTGCAGCCTTCTTCTGCATTAGCTGGAGCTCATAAACCACTTTCCTTGGAGCAAATGAACAAATAACAGCAATAATCAGGCTACATATGCAATGAAAGCATAAGGTGTTTATTTAATGTGCCTTCTTTATGACATATTCTTCAAAGGGCCCGAGCCATTAGTGTGACTCGACCAACTCCAGAGCTCATTTATGGTGCGCCCTAAAAGCTCACACCATGCACCTGCTCCAAATAATTGCCTTCCAGAGGGAGCGACAGAGGCTGAATGTTGTGATCACAGCCAATAATTATTTACTTTCTCCTTTCAAACAGGGCTCTCCAACTCCAGGCACATTTGCAGCCCGCCTTATTTCATTGTCCTCTATTTGGTTTCATACTTTTGTGCACTTTGTCCAAACTTTAGTGCACTTTGTCCAAACTTTTTGACTGGGCTAAAAAGAAAACAAGTCAACTGCAATGTAAAGGAACATCCATCCATCCATCCATTTTCTACCGCTTATTCCCTTTCGGGGTCGCGGGGGGCGCTGGCGCCTATCTCAGCTACAATCGGGCGGAAGGCGGGGTACACCCTGGACAAGTCGCCACCTCATCACAGGGCCAACACAGATAGACAGACAACATTCACACTCACATTCACACACTAGGGCCAATTTAGTGTTGCCAATCAACCTATCCCCAGGTGCATGTCTTTGGAAGTGGGAGGAAGCCGGAGTATCCGGAGGGAACCCACGCATTCACGGGGAGAACATGCAAACTCCACACAGAAAGATCCCGAGCCTGGATTTGAACCCAGGACTGCAGGACCTTCGTATTGTGAGGCAGACGCACTAACCCCTCTGCCACCGTGAAGCCCGTAAAGGAACATATTGTATTAATTTAATGAATATACGAAATAATTAATAATGATGTAAGTGTTGAGAGAGCGGTTTGCATGTTTCCCATCATGCATTGCGATGGATGTACAGAAGTCAAAAGCAGTGAAGTTGTCAGGTTGTGTAAATGCTAGATTAAATACAAATAGAATACAACAAACCATTTTCAACTTATATTCAATTGACTGGACTGCAAAGACAAGATCTAAACCAATTAGTGTTTTTAGATTAAAAGCATGAACAGATCATGACTTACTTTCAGTTCCACTTCTTGTTTGTCTCCTTGTGTCACCTGTTCTCCTGTCCACCTGCCGACTTCCTCACCTGTCCCTGAGTGGCAATCAGGACACACATGTTCCTGGTTGGCCAATCAGGGTGCTTTGGATCTTTGTTTTGCTTTGCACTGCTGCACTAGGTTTTGTTGTTGAATATTTCTGTCATGTCTTTTTGATCATGTCTTGTTTGGCTATGTTCTGTTGACTTTTGCACTCTGTCAGTTCCTGTTTTTCCACTCCCTGTTTTGTCACCATGACTACCAATCAGTTCACCTGTCCTCACGACTCACGCACCTGATTCATTTGAACCCACGCACCTGTTTTCAATCAACACATCAGTATTTAAGCTTGTCATTTCCAGTCAGTCCTTCTGGTGTCATTGTGTTCTTTTCATGCCGAAGTCCATGCCAGTTTGTTCATGCCAAAGTTCATGCAGCTCATATCAAGTCATAGTAAGTGTTGTTGGATTTATGTTTGTAGTTCATAGTAAGTGTTGTTGGATTTATGTTCGTAGTCTGTTGATGTGTTTTGTTCCTTAGCCAAGTTGTGCCTCCGCTGTGAGCGCTTTTTGTTTGTACCTTTTTTTTAGTTAAAATTCAATCATGGTTTTACCTAAATGCCATGTTCCGAGTAGTCCGTCTGCCTTCCTGGGAGGAGGACCCCACAGCAAGCTGCGACCCCCCAACCCCACCGTGACAACTTTCTACCTACACTTCCCTCTGGGTGAAGAATAATACAAGTGTGACATGTTCCAGGCACTAGAATGTAACACATGGCTCTACTTTAGATAATATGCGCGACTATTCAGCTCCATCATTTCTACACCTTTGCTAAAAAGAAGTGCATTTTCTACAAAAACCCAAATACCAAAATCCGAAATCAGTGAAGTTGTCACCAAATGGTAAATAAAAAGAAAATACAACAAATCCTATTCAACTTATATTCAATTGAATAGACTGCAAAGACAAGATATTTCATCTTCACACCAGGAAACTTCTTTTTTTTTTGGCAAATAATCATGAACTTACAGTTTAATGGCAGCAACACATTGCAAAAAAGGCATTTTTACCAGTGTGTTACATGGCCTTTCCTTTGAACAACATTCAGTGCAGGTTTGGGTTCTGAGGAGACACATTTTTTGCACATAACTTTGCACATAATTAGTTGAGCTCAGAAAGACGCACTTCCAAAACAATAAAGTCATCCGTTTGTTTGAAATAAACGTTGTGCGGCCGACCCTGCGTTGAAGTAAACGTCCCACGCTTGAAGTTGTTTCCACCAGGACAGAAAGCATCTCCTCCATCTGTTGGGCGGCCACGACGCAGCAGAACCACACTTCAATGATAAATCAATGGCTCGTGCTGGGCTGCCAACCTTTCTTTAATCTCTGGCTTTTATTCCACTAAATACTGTTGACTTCTCATTTGAACTCCAGTTGCAGTGGAACGGAGCTTGACGCTCACCTGGGGGATACTTCCGTCTAATCGAAGCTGAGCCTATCGGCCAGACTCGCGCGCGCGGATGGAATACTCCAGCGCCGCATTCTGACATATTCTGTTTGAGGATTTTTCAAGGCTTCCAGACTGCGGTCGGAATTAGTGCTTTAGAGAACCTTTTAAGCCACAATTAATCAAAACGCTCCTCAACTTTATGTGCGGAACAAGAGCGATAACGACAAAGGATTTGGGTTCCTTTCATATTGAATATCGTCTGTTATCCTTAATTATGAATGAGGTCTTTTCTGCAGCGCGAAACATGAAAGCGTGCAAACTCCACTCGTTTAAAGCTTTCTTGTCTCGGGAAGATGACTTCTTACTTCACGGAATAAACCCTGTTGATTGTATTACACAACGGGGGGGAAAACAGTTGAAACTAGTAAGCAATGTCATGACAGACCTGCACTCAAGTCACATGATGAGGAGGGAGTCGGAGACAGAGGGACACTCCTAGCTGACCACTCCAAAAAAAAAAGAAACATGTTTAAAAATAATAAAATAATTCTCTCTTGCAGATTACATTTTTCCTTTAGTGATAAAAATGAGCTGCAGGAAACCCACAAAAATGTGTGTCCTTGGCCATATTTAGACAAATGTATGCATTTAGAGAAAACAATGACCAAAACCTTAGTTTTTAGTGGCCAAAATCATAACTGCGAGTTCATGAAAGGTTTTGCTGCACGTAAACATTACCAACTGTTCCCAAACAACACACATAGTTCTTTTTTGACAGGATATAGATGGATGCTGTTTTTTTTTTTACTGGACGTAGAGAAAATGAATACTATTATTAAGTTAAAGTACCAATGATGGTCACACACACACTAGGTGTGGTGAAATTTGTACTCTGCATTTGCATTTGAAAAGGCAAACTAAATAAATAAATAAGAGCAGCTAAATGACAGATAGTTAATAGTAATAGGAGCACTCCTGAATATAAGCCACACCCACCTGATTTTATTTTGTACAAACATTGGTCGCACAAGTCTATAAGCTAGGGATGTGCGAGACCACTGATTTTCTTTCCGATCCTATTCCAAGTAAAATTCAGGCTGGTATCGGCGATACCAATCTGATACTTTGTGCAAACTTACCCAACCTGCTGGCTACAGTTTTCCTCCAACCACAAACCACTCCCCCACTGTCGAACTCGGTAAGGCAGATTGACGTTTCCAATGTCATTGAAGCAGTGAAATATTTGACATCGAAATCAGCAACATTTATCATTTTTTAGACACACAATTGTATCTTTGGCTCGCAATAAATTGACTGTCTTGGGTAAAATGACACCTTTCAGACCAACAAGGATATTTAAAACAATGTGAATTTATGGTGGTAACGTTATGTGAGTTCGTAACATCAGAAGCCACATCTGATTTGGTCCTAAGCAGTGCCATCTTGGGGCCCTTATACACACACTATAGTAAACCCCCTATGTTGAAGCACAGTACGTCTGACTATGTTAGCCGTAATGTGCCGACAATCCATCAAGCGGTGCGGGCTTCGTATAACTGAAATCGAACTAAAATGTTTTGACAGATTTTTGAGCGCCGTGTGTCATCTTCTATATTCTCAATGAAACATCAAAGTTTTGGTCTTGATTGCTTATGGGTACTTGCTAGCGTCATTCATTGAGAAAATGAAAGGATTAGAAGTACGCCTCATACTACGAAAAATACAGTAAGTGTAATTTAATGGTTGACCTGGGCTGAGTGTGTATTATTTTAACGTTTTGTGTAATGGGTCGGGAAAAAAAGGCAGATAATAATTCCTATTAGGTGTCATGTTGGGGTCTTAAAGCACACACCATAATAATACCTGTAGGTTGAAGCACAGTACGTCTGACTATGGTAGTCCTGATTCTCCGACAATCCATCAAGCGGTGCGGCTTGGTCGCTTACCAAAGTCGTACTAAAACATGCTGACAGGTTTTTAATGAAACATCAAAGTTGTGGGCTTGCTCACCTACGGGTACTTGCTTGTGTCATTTATTGAACGGGCGTCAACATGCAGTCCACACGTATCTAGTGTGTGTGACTGCCATCTACCGGTCACATTTACCATTACACCATACACCAAATAAAATGGCTTTGAGGTCGGTAATCAAAACAATAATCACAACATACATTAGGCACACTAGCTTGTATGTGATTTTTGAAACAATCTAAGCATTTTAAGTGCGCCTGATAGTCCGAAATAGGGCTGGGCGATATATGAATATACTGGATATATCGTGGGTTTGTCTCTGTGCGATGTAGAAAATGACTCTGTGGTGATACTGGAGTATATTCTCACGCAGGCGGGCATTACACTACAGGCTCTTCTCTCTCTTTCTTGTCTCTCCTTCTCACTGAGACTTAAAACAAGCGCACCTTCTTCCATCCGTCAGGTGTGCAACGTCACACGCCCTCACCGAGCAGAGAGGTAGTGACATGGCAACGTTAGCTGTGATGCTAACAGTGTGGTGCGGGTGGTAATACGAGAGAAAGAAGGTGCCAATCTAGTAACAGATGGAGTAAGAATTAATTCCCAAGAATAACAGCAGGGGGTGCATCTTCTGGCGGTGGTTTGGCTTCAAGCGGGAAGATGTTGAACAATTATGCGGCAAAAGCGTTGCTACAAAAACTAGCAACACTACTAATGTACATCATTTGAAAAGTGCTTGAAACTCCGCATGTCAACATCTCCGTTCGGTGCCACACCCACAAAATGCCGAAGAAACTATTTCCAGATCAACACTGCGTGGAAAAAAATAGTCAACAACAGAAGGAGATAACGTCCGCAGGAACCTACCACATAGCGATTTGATTTCCTATCATGCAGCTCATTTTTATTTGACACTTATTGAAATATCTTGTATGACATCATGCACAAAAGTGCACTTTATTTGTTTTAAACTATTGTAGTGGCGTTCTGTACAAAAAGTGCACTTTAATTTATCAATCAATCAATCAATCAATGTTTACTTATATAGCCCTAAATCACTAGTGTCTCAAAGGGCTGCACAAACCACCACGACATCCTCGGTAGGCCCACATAAGGGCAAGGAAAACTCACACCCAGTGGGACATCGGTGACAATAATGATCCAGTGGGACGTCTGTGACAATAATGATTATGAGAACCTTAGAGAGGAGGAAAGCAATGGATGTCGAGCGGGTCTAACATGATACTGTGAAAGTTCAATCCACAATGGATCCAACACAGTCGCGAGAGTCCAGTCCAAAGCGGGTCCAACTCAGCAGCGAGAGTCCCGTTCACAGCGGAGCCAGCAGGAAACCATCCCAAGCGGAGGCGGATCAGCAGCGCAGAGATGTCGAGGCGGATCAACAGCGCAGAGATGTCCCCAGCCGATACACAGGCAAGCAGTACATGGCCACCGGATCGGACCGGACCCCCTCCACAGGGGAGAGTGGGACATAGAAGAAAAAGAAAAGAAACAGCAGATCAACTGGTCTAAAAAGGGAGTCTATTTAAAGGCTACAGTATACAAATGAGTTTTAAGGTGAGACTTAAATGCTTCTACTGAGGTGGCATCTCGAACTGTTACCGGGAGGGCATTCCAGAGTACTGGAGCCCGAACGGAAAACGCTCTATAGCCCGCAGACTTTTTTTGGGCTTTGGAAATCACTAACAAGCCGGAGTCCTTTGAACGCAGATTTCTTGCCGGGACATATGGTACAATACAATCGGCAAGATAGGATGGAGCTAGACCGTGTAGTATTTTATACGTAAGTAGTAAAACCTTAAAGTCACATCTTAAGTGCACAGGAAGCCAGTGCAGGTGAGCCAGTACAGGCGTAATGTGATCAAACTTTCTTGTTCTTGTCAAAAGTCTAGCAGCCGCATTTTGTACCAACTGTAATCTTTTAATGCTAGACATGGGGAGACCCGAAAATAATACGTTACAGTAGTCGAGGCGAGACGTAACAAACGCATGGATAATGATCTCAGCGTCTTTAGTGGACAGAATGGAGCGAATTTTAGCGATATTACGGAGATGAAAGTGTTGTTGTTTTGATATGTCAACTTAGTGACATCATGCACAAAACTGCACTCATAGCTTGTTTTAAAATGTCTCTGACAATCTTGCACTTTCTGTTTTGGAAATGACATGAATGTTTGTGACACTGTGCCAATAACTGTTTCATAAATACACTTTTAGTTGTGATTTCCCTCTCTGCATGAAAGTTTAAAAGGAGCATATATGAATGCAGTATGAAGAAGAATGTTTGAATGTAGACACATAGAATCATCATACTGCTGTCATTATATGCATCAAGTGTTCATTCAAGGCTAAGGCCAAATATGGAGATATATATGTGGTGTATAAACATATGGAGATATTAATAAAAGGCCATGTCTTCCAGCCCTAGTGGGAAACGTACAATAGTACAAGGAGTATCTTGGAAATCAGCGCACTTTAACGTCCGTGTTGCAGTAGTTTGTTAAAAAGTAGTTTGTTAAAAAGCCTCAGATAGTTACAGTCAGAGTGTCTTCAAGCAGCGTGAACACACTTTGCAAACATGGACTGCAAATTGTACTTTTTTTCATATGTCTTTGATGGAACCACTATTATTTTTTTCTTTTGTAGAGTAAAAGCTCCATTTTCTGTGATGCACCACTTTCTTGGTCACATCGATTGCTGCGCTCACAAACTGCCGCCACCATCTCCACACTCCATAAACAGGTAGCAGGCGTCAGTCACTTTGTGGGCGTCGGCTCTCCAAAGGCCGGCCGGCGTTCTGGCCTGGTTAGGTGCTGGCTGCGAGGCGGTCCGCACAGGAAGTTGGCGGTAAAGCACGGAGCGGCTGTGTTTGGACGCGGGCCAGCATGCCGGAATGTCTGGGAGAACAACTGGCAGCTTTACGCTATTTCCTTGAATTGCCGCCGGGGCGCTAATTAATTCAAAACCTCTTCTCACTCCGGCACTTACCAAAGGCATGCGGTAAATTTAGACCTGTGCTTATACATTTGAGTGTGATGTACCATCGTGAAAAGCACATTTAAATAAAACAAAACGTTATTATGGTCTTACCTTTACTTATAAATGAAGTCCATGCGCAGCTCCTTCTGATCAAAAGCATCGATAACTTGTTTATAGAAGTCTCCCTTATCTTTCTTCAGTTTTAAAAGTCTCTCTGTCTCGATGGAGATCTTCCTTTATTACCTCCTGCTTCCATTGAAAGTCCAGTTTAGAAAACTGTTTTATTTTAGATATGTAATCCTCCATGTTAAAAGTGCAAGCGAGAGGAAAAAATAAAGGATCGCTGCTCACTCTTGCTGCTTGTTGTCACTTCTTCTGCAGCCGAGTAGTCGCAAGAAGGATCACTAGCGCCCTCTACCACCAGGAGGCGGGAGTCATTTAATGACTCATATTTGACACACGCAGCTACGGTATTTCAATAAAACATAGCTGCTTACTGTTCTTTTTAGCAAATTCAATAGCTTGGACCTTAAATCCTACTGAATAGCTCTTAATCTTCTTCCCTTTATGCGATTTCAAATGATTGAAATCATCTTCTTCCATTCTTAAAAATGATGACAGGTGAAGTGTCACTCGTGACGTGACGAGTTTGACCCGGTGAAAATTCTAGACATGCGCTAATAAAAATAATATTCTGTGAAACGAGTTTGACCCGGCGTTAATTCAAGGCAGGTGCATACTCGGCGGCCATTCAAGGAAATACTGTATATTCGGAAAGACTCGGGAGCGCTAACCTGAGCACCAGTGCGAGTTCTAACTTGAAGGAGAAGCGGACCAAAGTTGTTGTGGGATGAGAGACTTGATGCCCACACCGGCTCAGAGCGGCTCATCTCCCTCTAAGACCCCCGGCTCGCACCACGGCCCCCGGGGGGGAGGCTCCTCACATTCCCTCTTGGCCCACATTTTGACAAATCCCATTAAGACTGTTTATGGGGTCCCGGTGCAGTGTGGCGGCCATGCAAATGTCTTCTTTGTGGTCTGCCAACAAGCATGCAGGAACCAGCTGAGGGACTTCAACATGGAACTTTTAAGATTTGACATTTTGGATTTGACCATTTACAACAAGTCCTGTTCTGTTCTATCAAAGAGCGTCCCAAAGTACGGAAGGCAAAAACCCAGGAGCCCAGGTGCAAAGTAAAGCTGAGTCGCCCGCTGGCCTGTTCTAAAAATAGCTCAAATAGCAGCACTTACCAGTGAGCTGCCTCGATTTTTTAAATGTTATTTATTTACTAGCAAGCTGGTCTCGCTTTGCTCGACATTTTTAATTCTAAGAAAAACCAAACTCAAGTAGAATTTAAAAATCCAAGAAAATATTTTAAAAACTTCACTTGTTTAAATGAATTCATTTTTTTTTTTTTACTTTGCTTCTTATAACTTTCAGAAAGACAATTTTAGAAAAAAAATTACTACCTTAAAAATTATTTTAGGGTTTTTAAACACATATATCTTTTTACCTTTTAAATTCATTCCTCTTCTTTCCTGACAATTGAAATCAATGTTCAAGTAAATCAATTTTTTTATTTTAAAGAATAATAAATACATTTTAATTTAATTCTTCATTTTAGCTTCTGTTTTTTCGATGAAGACTATTTGTGAAATATTTCTTCAAACTTATTTTGATTAATGTTCAATCTAGAAAATCTGTAGAATCAAATTTAAATTGTATTACCAATTTTATTTTATTACAACATTTAAAAAAAAAATGTTGTTCTGGAAAATCTAGAAGAAATAATGATTTGTCTTTGTTAGAAATATAGCTTGGTCCAATTTGTTATATATTCTAACAAAGTGCAGATTGGATTTTAACATATTTAAAACATGTCATCAAAATTCTAAAATTAATCCCAATCAGGAAAAATTACTAATGATGTTCCATAAATTATTTTTTTTGATTTTTTTAAAAAGATTCGAATCGGCTAGTTTTTTTATTAATTTTTTTCGGTTGAATTTTGAATTTCAAAGTGTTGAAATTGAAGATAAAGTATGTTTCCAAATTTAATTTTAATTTTTTTTCGTGTTTTCTCCTCTTTTGAAACGTTCAATCAAGTGTTTTTTTTCATCATTTATCCTCTACAAAAAACCTTCCGTAAAAGGAAATGACTGACAGAAATACACATTTTATATATATATATATATATATATTTATATATATATATATATATATATATATATATATATGTAGGTGTGGGAAAAATCACAAGACTACTTCGTCTCTACAGAACTGTTTCATGAGGGGTTCCCTCAATCATCAGGAGATTTTATATATATATATATATATATATATATATATATATATATATATATATGTTAATGTGAGTGTGAATGTTGTCTGTCTATCTGTGTTAGCCCTGTGATGAGGTGGCGACTTGTCCAGGGTGTACCCTGCCTTCCACCTGATTGTAGCTGAGATAGGCGCCAGCGCCCCCCGCGACCCCGAAAGGGAATAAGCGGTAGAAAATGGATGGATGGATGGATATATATATATATATATATATATATATATATATATATATATATATATATATATATATATATATATATATATATATATATATATTTATTTATTTATTTATTTATTTATTTATTTATTAAAGGTAAATTGAGCAAATTGGCTATTTCTGGCAATGTATTGAAGTGTGTATCAAACTGGTAGCCCTTGGCATGAATCAGTGCCCAAGAAGTAGTTCTTGCTTTCAAAAAGGTTGCTGACCCCTGCTGTAGATTATTTTGAACTAGCCATGCATGGAATGCTTTTTGAGGAATAACTTCATTGCTGCGTTCTTTGTAACGATACTAAAAACAAAGCATTACGAGCCTCCTCTTCCCAAGCCTGCTGCTCCGTGCTAAAGATGGCGGCCCAGAGGGTAGACATGGCGATGCCACGTGCCGCCTTCCCCCTGCAAGGATCCCAGCCAGGCAAATAAGCAGCTTGTTATACACGCCATGCTAATTACCTCCTTCATGTCAGCAAAAGGCAAAATGAGGCACCTCTTTATCCACAAATGCTAAAAGCAAGAAGGGGAGCTAATGGACGCCGCTGACATGAAAATGGGATGCTTGCTCGCCGTTGCCCGGGAGTAAATAATGACTTCTTTGTTGGTGTTTTCCACAAGTACACGACCCATCCCACATGACTCATTAATTAGGCCCGGGAGATCGTTTGACTTTCCTCTCATCATCCCTTTGCTCACCTGGAAACGGGAGCTAAACACAATCTCGTTGGTTTACTTCCTGTGATGGTCAACTATATGTGCAATTATGTTGTAGTACAGTCACCTTGTGCGAGGTAGTCATTGACAACAATACACACTCAGGCCAGGTCAACTATTACTGTCTTGTTCGCCCTAGAAGACGCGCTACAAATCCTGCGTGTGCAAGATGTACATACTAATTCTGGTTGTGCTTACCGACCTTGCAGCAATCTTATCAATCAATCAATCAATGTTTATTTATATAGCCCCAAATCACAAATGTCTCAAAGGACTGCACAAATCATTACGACTACAACATCCTCGGAAGAACCCACAAAAGGGCAAGGAAAACTCACACCCAGTGGACAGGGAGAATTCACATCCAGTGGGACGCCAGTGACAATGCTGACTATGAGAAACCTTGGAGAGGACCTCAGATGTGGGCAACCCCCCGCCCCTCTAGGGGACCGAAAGCAATGGATGTCGAGCGGGTCTAACATGATACTGTGAAAGTTCAATCCATAGTGGCTCCAAGACAGCAGCGAGAGTCCCGTCCACAGGAAACCATTTCAAGCGGATCAGCAGCGTAGAGATGTCCCCAACCGATACAGGCGAGCGGTCCATCCTGGGTCCCGACGAGCGGTCCATCCTGGGTCTCGACTCTGGACTGCCAGTACTTCATCCATGGTCATCGGACCGGACCCCCTCCACAAGGGAGGGGGGGACATAGGAGAAAGAAAAGAAGCGGTAGATCAACTGGTCTAAAAAGGAGGTCTATTTAAAGGCTAGAGTATACAGATAAATAAATGATAAATGGGTTGTACTTGTATAGCGCTTTTCTACCTTCAAGGTACTCAAAGCGCTTTGACATTACTTCCACATTTACCCATTCACACACACATTCACACACTGACGGAGGGAGCTGCCATGCAAGGCGCCAACCAGCACACATCAGGAGCAAGGGTGAAGTGTCTTGCTCAGGACACAACGGACGTGACGAGGTTGGTACTAGGTGGGATTTGAACCAGGGACCCTCGGGTTGCGCACGGCCACTCTCCCACTGCGCCACGCCGTCCCTGATGAGTTTTAAGGTGAGACTTAAATGCTTCTACTGAGGTAGCATCTCGAACTGTTACCGGGAGGGCATTCCAGAGTACTGGAGCCCGAACGGAAAACGCTCTATTTGCTACATGGTGTAGTGATAAATGTGACCAGTAGATGGCAATCACACATAAGCGGTATGTGTGGACTGCAGGTTGAAGCCTGTTCAATAAATTAAGCTAGCAAGTACCCGGAAGCTAGAAAGCCGAAAACTTCAATGTTTTGTTGATGATCAAAAATCTATGGTTAGCTACAAAGCCGCTTGATGCATTGTCAGCACATTACAGCTACCATAGTCAGACGTACTGTGCTTCAACATACGCCATCATTACAGTGTGTGTATGAGAGTCCTAAAATGGCACCGAGTTGCGAACAATATTGTGTTTTTTTTTTCACAATATTGTTGGGATCCGCTGCTCGGATCTGTACATATTCTGGTCTATTGTTCCATTTTAGTATCACCCTGTTGTTTAACGTCTTTATTTCCTGTTTAGTCCGTCACCATGGTAGCTCATTAGTTCACCTGCTCCTTGTTATCTACGCACACCTGTTTTCTTCTAATCACCTCCCTTATTTAAACTCGCCCCTTTTCGTTATTCATTCTCGGATCCTAAATGTGCTTCCGTGCTACAGTGACAACTCTCATCTTTCAATTGGATGTATTTTCTCGCTAGCTCTTACGCTAAGCCACTTTATATTCCAGGTTTCATGCTGAATGTTTTTGTTTACTCTTTTGTGTCCTCGTACCAAGTTTTACTTTTCCTTGTGTTTATCCTAGCTTTCACGCTAGCGTCTTTTGTTTGCCTTTTTCTCTTTACACCAGTGTTTTTGTTCCTAGCCTTTTATTATTTAATAAATACCTTTATATCTTACCTTTGCTGCGTTCTGCTTCGACGCATCCTTGGAAGAACCACACCGGCATTACCATGCCGAAGAAGAGTCCTCACAAATATCATGCAAAGCCAACATTTCTTACCTATTGGTACCTGCTGATGTGTATTTGGGGTCTGCATAAGTCCTGAAAATGTCCACACGTCCGCCATTGTAGCCCTCGATGTGTTCTAAAAGCTTTGTCTTTTTCTCTATCCTCTTGTTGTGGGACAGTCATCCTCCGCTGTTGCCATTTCTAACACAAAGTAAGTGTACAGTTCTTACTTGCATCCGTCAGTAAACTCGCCATGGAAGCGCGAAAAACTACCAGCACAACAAAGATGACGGAGAGAAGACGCTGTCCGAGTGGAGGCACGTAAATAAGAGCACCCACAAAACATCCTGAAGAGACTGTCAGAAAGTGACTTGAAGATGGTGTGTAAAACATCATCTATGCAACATTTTAAGCCAAGAACCACCATCACATGTTATGTAGACCACAAGGAAGTCTTTTAGGTTTGGAAATAAATCATAATAATATGACTCCTTAATGTCATAAGGTGTCTCTTCCTATTTTGTAGGAAAATATACCTGACTAGTCCCGCTCATTGGCAGTCTGTACATACATACATACATACATACATACATACATACATACATACATACATACATACATACATACATACATACATGCATACATACATACATACCTACATACATACATACATACATACATACATACATACATACCTACATACATACATACATACATACATACATACATACATACATACATACATATATACACATACATAAATACATACATACATACATACATACATAAATACATACATACATACATACATATATACATACATACATATATATACACATACATACATACATACATACCTACATACATACATACATACATACATACATACATACATGTATATATACACATACATACATACATACATACATACATACATACCTACATACATACATACATACATACATACATACATACATACATACATACATATATATATATATATATACACATACATACATACATACATACATACATACATACATACATGCATGCATGCATACATACATACATACATACTTTGGCTAAAACTGTTTTAACGTTTTGAGCAAATAAATGACATGATTTTAGGTAAAACATTTAAAAATCATTTAATGAATGTATTGAATGTGTTTGGATGGCTTCTTGTAAACAAACGGGGTATTGCTTGGATGGCAAGTGTGTCACCTCAGTCATTGATGTGTTGTTCATTATTCCCACTGTCTTTTTATGTCTGCTGTGTCACAGTCATAAGGTGTCTCTTCCTGTATAAAGTCAGGTTCATTTTAGTAAATATATATTTCCTGCATTAAACTTGGTGGACTTTACATGGGAAGTAGCGTTAAATCCTCGTTATTAGGAACACCGCTTTGCAACACCTATGACCGGGACAGTCATTTTATCTTGTGTCTTTAAACCCTGGCTCTTTTCAAATTTCCAACACGTCCAGAAAAAATTATAATCCCTCCGACCAGAATCATCCCGGATTTCTAAAATCCATTCTTATTATTGCAGACGGATCAAAGAGGAAAGTGATTACTTGGTGATTAGGAGTGGATCAGAGCCTCTTTGTGGCTTTTGCATCAGGCGAGGAAGTCATCTCCTCGCCAAACGAGCCTTGGCAGCCACGCCATCGCCACACGGGCCACTCAAACGTCCGCCCTGAGGACTCGGGTTGGGTATTTGTTTAGCCCTTTTGTTTTTATTTACCTGTTTATAGCCATGTTTGTTTGCTTGGATCGAGTTGGACGCGTACCGAGGGATGACATAACGTGATGCAGCAGATGGCCGACTCTCAATCCATCTTTATTAAAAACTGCAGTAAAAAAAAACCTTCAAACATGCGATTGTATATCTCCGATGTTGCGTAATGACTGTCTTTTAAGTGTTTATCTGCAAGTATCTTGTAAGTAACAGTTGTCTGGCTGATAAGAGACGCTGATTGATTTCTAGAGAAAAGCAATTATATTCATTATATCGTGACTCGCTCTTTGCCACTTGAGAGCAGGATCACACACACACACACACACACACACACACACACACACACACACACGCACACACACCCCCGGCCCCCCGCTGGCTGAAACGTGGGCTTTCGAGGGACCCCACAGTCACGACACAGATGATCGGAATCAAAAGATTTTATTGGGAAGAAAGCATAGCTGGGCTGCTGGAAAGTGAATTAGTGCGGCCGCTGTGCACTTCTCTCTTTCTGCAAATGTGCTGATTGCATATTCACGTCTGCGTTGGCGTGATTACATCTGGGAGGAATTTGAAAAGTCCAAGACGCAACATCTGTCTATGAAATGTAACATTTGAGGACGAGCTGACACATTTCTACTACAAGTGTCCAGTTGCCCCTAACTATTATCGTTTTTAAGTTAATAACAATACGTGAAGATAGGAGAACACACTTCCACAGAGCTAAAGATATCTAGTGGCGTACCTCAGGGATCCGTACTCAGACCAAAATTGTTCATCTCCACATAAATGACATTTTTAAAGTTACAAAGGACTTGAAGTTAGTGTTATTTGCAGATGATACAAGTGTGTTTTGTTCAGGAGAGAACACACAGACGATAATACAAATTAAAGTGTTCCACATAAACTGAAACTGAACTAATGTGAGGATCCATGTTTTGTTCTAGTTTAAAGACTCCCTTAGTTCTGTTTCAGCAGCCCCGACCGAGTTTGTGTTTTTTGGGTTGCCATGGGTGCTGATTATTTTCACCTGCCTCTGATTAGTGATCAGGAGGCTCACCTGCTCCCGAGCACTAATCAGAGAGCTAAAGTAAACATGGGAGCCATTACCTCTCTGCTTGGCACTCAGTAATCAAGGCTTAGGATTGGGGGTTAAATCACCAAAATGATTCCCAAACGCCACAATTGTTGCTGCTCACTGCTCCCCTCACCTCCCAGATGTGTGGAACAAGAGGATGGGTCAAATGCAGAGAGTAATTTCACCACACCTAGTGTGTGTGTGTGTGTGTGTGTGTGTGTGTGTGTGTGTGTGTGTGTGTGTGTGTGTGTGTGCGACTATCAGTAGTACCTTAACTTTATTTATTCCTGCCTTTCGCCACACTCGCTGGCTGTTTTGTTTGCAAGAAGTTAGGTTACAAAACCTTTGGATTCCTAGTCCTGTTCTAAGCTTCACCATAGCACACTTTTCTGTTTATTCATGTGTTTGTGTTTGTGACTGATTTATGGGAAATAAATCATTGTCTCAGCTGCAGTCTTGGGGAAACGATCCATGCATAACCGTGCAACCAAATGGTAACGTGTAACATTTTATGATTCATAGCCCCGCCCCTACTTCTACAAAATCTCCCCAAACTTGTCCCGATCGTTTCTTTCATTTCTGATGTCACGGCTTCTTAGTTAAGGTGTTCTGGGTTTGATGCCAACATGTCATTAAATAGACCTCAACTGTCAACACGGCCCAAATAAACAGTCCCAGTTGTTTGTGCTGCAAACATTTCTGGTCTCACCGTTATTGTTTTTCAGTCATTAACCTTTAATTGAGCTGCTCATTAATCATACTTTGTTAATAACTTCAAATAGTTACACCAAACAGTTTTGGGACAAATTTGGGGTCATCGTCACAGGTGAGTCCCAATAACTTCAAAAGTAAAATAGTTAGAGCAGCACCCACTTTAATGTTGGAGCTGGAACTACCGTCAATTCTGAACCATAAGCCGTCATGTTATTTTCCTACGCTTAGCACCCTGCGGCTTATAAAGCAGTGTAGATTTTCCTTCACTGATGGCCATATTGCAAGTATAAACAAAACAAAAAAACAAGCAAAGACTCTGAAAACGTGTGTTATTGTTTCTGCTATGGCGCCCTCTGTTGGACGACTTTGCTCACTGCAGGTGCTGCATTGCTCTTCTGTTTGGACTGAGCTTTCAACTGGAATTGCCATTTTGCCTTCTAGCCATCCAAAGTGATTCTATTTGTATGGATTCTTTATGCATCATTTCGAGCAACGCTTGATAAGTTTTACAATAAAACTAAAACAATTCACACTTACTAAAGCTTCCCATGTGTGGTGTCTGTGGGAGTGTTTCCATGCATATTTGTACGCGCTATCGTAATGTCATCAAGCTAGCGTTGTTAGCATTAGCTAATCAATCAATCAATGTTTATATATTATTATTTATTGGGGCGGCATAGCTCGGTTGGAAGAGTGGCCGTGCCAGCAACTTGAGGGCTGCAGGTTCGATTCCCGCTTGTGCTATCCTAGTTACTGCCGTTGTGTCCTTGGGCAAGACACTTTACCCACCTGCTCCCAGTGCCACACACACTGGTTTAAATGTAACTTAGATATTGGGTGTCACTATGTAAAGCGCTTTGAGTCACTTGAGAAAAGCGCTATATAAATATAATTCACTTCACAATTCACTTTACTTATTTATATAGCCCCAAATCACAAGTGTCTCAAAGGGCTGCACAAACCACTACGACATCCTCGGAAGAACCCACATAAGGGCAAGGAAAACTCACACCCAGTGGGACGTCGGTGACAATGATGACTATGAGAACCTTGGAGAGGACCGCATGTGTGGGCAGTTTCGTAAATGTACCTAAACGTCACTACGGACTTATTGAGTCTGTTTAGCTGATTGGAGGGATAGCTGGCACAGCTAGCGTTTTGCTGCCGTGTTACAGACATGTGGTTACCCACATTTGCGGTCCTCTCTAAGGTTTCTCAAACTCATACTCATACTCATTCTATTCAGAAGGCTAATCCCCACAGAACACCACTTCCCTCCATCTTCAAGCCGGATTTAAATGGAAGATGCGAGACTACTGGTCTGGGTAAGGAGTCAGTTAAATTAGAACAAGTTTTTTCTGCTTTGATTGTTTCAGAATTGGACATGTGTTTTACTGAGGTGGCAAACTATGATGCGTGCAGTCTATCAAAGCAACAAACAAACAATCGGAAAATTCCCATCATATCAATTCCTAGATATGGTCGTAATTATAATAAATGCACTGGGCATAATAAACACAACATTATTAATATTGCTACTACAGATAATTTGATCAAAAATTCCCTCAAACAGCCACTACCTATAATATAGTTTTTTTTAAACATAAGATCATTGTCTCCCAAAACGTTGTTAGTTAATGATATCATCAGAGACAACAATCTTAACGTCATCGGTCTCAGCGAAACCTGGTTTAAAACAAACGACTTTTTTGCGCTAAACGAGGCATGTCCTCCTAACTTTACACATGTGCATATTGCCCGTCCTCTTAAAAGGGGTGGGGGGGTCGCACTAATATACAACGAAAACTTTAACCTTAGTCCTAACATAAATAATAAATATAAATCGTTTGAGGTGCTTACTATGAAGTCTGTCACACCGCTGCCTCTACACCTGGCTGTTATCTACCGCCCCCCAGGGCCCTGTTCGGACTTTATCAATGAATTCTCAGAGTTCGTTGCTGATCTAGTGACACACGCCGATAATATAATCATAATGGGGGACTTTAATATCCATATGAATACCCCATCAGTCATCATTGTCACCGACGTCTCACTGGGTGTGAGTTTTCCTTGCCCTTATGTGGGCCTACCGAGGATGTCATAGTGGTTTGTGTTGTGGTTTGTGCAGCCCTTTGGGACACTAGTGATTTAGGGCTATATAAGTAAACATTGATTGATTGATTGATGATTGATTCTCATTGAGGTCCCACTGGGTTGTGAGTTTTTCCTTGCCCTTATGTGGGATCTGAACCGCGGATGTCATTGTGGCTTGTGCAGCCCTTTGAGACACTTGTGATTTAGGGCTATATAAATAAACTGATTGATTGATTGATTGATAGCACACACATTTACGGTAGTTTTTGCACCAAATTACTGTAAATTAAAAAGCGCTAGCACTGTTGTTTTTACATTCCAATTCTCGTGACTTCAGCTGCTACTTTTTTACCGTAAAATAAATGGGTGTTTGATGTGTCACGCAAGCGGCGACAAGCGTGTCCAAAAGAAGCACATGACTCTCCTTCCTGCTGTGGCAGCTTGGCCTAAATATAAGCCAGCTCTTAATTGTGCGTCTGTCAGGCAGAACGACGATGATTTGAAAATGAAGAGCAGCACACCTTCGACACCGCTAAAGTATGCAGAGTAATGCACGACCCGCTCACTAATGACACTCATAATAGTTCCCAGGTCCGCTGGCTGGAGAAGCGGGCTGGGAAGAAACAATTAGAAAAAAAAACTCTCGCCCGGTGGATTTAATGCGAGTGCAGACGCGGAGAGATAGCTTTTCTAATAGATTTTTGTGGGCGTAAAATGAGAGTCTGACCTGGAGGCAACAGAGGAGTGGGTCCACATGCCCCCGGTGGGTTCAACCAGGACATCATTCTTGCAGCTGCCGGTAACGGCGAGCACCTCGCAGACCGCATGGCCGCAGTTCCTTGCGCCACGTCGACTCTCCGCAAGTTCAATTTCAGTCGCGCTGGACCGAGGAGACTGCGACAGATCACCGGCCTCCGCGTCAACAGGGAACTTGTCCACTTCCTCCGCACGTCTCACTTCTTTCATCAGGAGACCGTGTGAAACGCGTCGACACTCAGCAACGCGGCGAAGAGGGAAACTTGGATATCATTGTATTGTTGAACCATGTCCAGTTGTATTTAATATCCTCAAAGTGTGTGAAAATACCATTTAAACCTCACTATTCAGTCAGCCGTTTTGAATATTCCGCTCTGAATACCTTTTTCAGAGATTGGCATCACAGTAGTAACACTTCTGCACTCTTACCATATTATTAGAGCAGTCATACTAGAAATATGCAACAATCATTTATCATTCACAATCCTTATGTAAGACGACAGTACATATATTTGGCTTTTTTATGTATTCTAAATTGTAAATAAATATCTAACAATCGAGTCAACAGGTGGATGTTACTTTAATTATGCTCTCTAAAAACATCTAGAAAGCACCAACAATACTCCATTTACATGTCTTGACCTGAAAATGAACCAAATATGAGTAATATTGTGATTATAAGCGCTAACGCAGACAGACTATATTAGCGACGCATTGATAGCAGTGAGCTAATGCTAAATTACGCTGCTTTGTTGAAACACTGAGCCAAAGTTTGTTTCTGCTTGGTCTCAAACTTGCTCAAAGTAAATTCTAGATTATAATTCATGCATCTCTCACCTGCTAGGAGACAAATGTGGCCTTGGACACACAGGCGGGTCCACTTTCACATCCCCGAGATGGCGGGAAATACATACAAATATACTTGTTACAGGAACTTTTTTGTCATTTTTGCTCGGGGGCCACGAAGAGGAAAATCTATTCCCAAGTGGTAAAATCATGTCAGGATCATTTCAAAAATAAAGACAACTTCAGATTGTTTTCTTTGTTTAAAAATAGAACAAGCACAATCTGAAAACATACAAAAGAAAATGTTGTTTTTTTACACTTACATGTTTTCTTCTTCATAGTAGTCTAACGATGCTAATGCTATAGTGTCACAATAAAACTGCATCCTTCATTCCGCTTCTAAAACTTATTGCTCATCCTCTTTCTGTTCAGGCTCATTTATATATATGTGTATATATATATATATATATATATATATATATATATATATATATATATATATGTATATATATATATATATATATCCCACCTAGTACCAACTTCGTCACGTCCGTTGTGTCCTGAGCAAGACACTTCACCCTTGCTCCTGATGGGTGCTGGTTGGTGCCTTGCATGGCAGCTCCCTCCATCAGTGTGTGAATGTGTGTGTGAATGGGTAAATGTGGAAGTAGTGTCAAAGAGCTTTGAGTACCTTGAAGGTAGAAAAGCGCTATACAAGTACAACCCATTTATCATTTATTTATATATATATATATAAAAGTTAAAGTACCGATGATAGTCGCACAAAATAGGTGTAGTGAAATTTGTGCTTGATTAGCATTGTTGTGGATGGGGAAGGGATCTAGGGCTTCACGGTGGAAGAGGGGTTAGTGCGTCTGCCTCACAATAAGAAGTTCCTGCAGTCCTGGGTTCAATCCCGGGCTCGGGATCTTTCTGTGTGGAGTTTGCATGTTCTCCCCGTGAATGCGTGGGTTCCCTCCGGGTACTCCGGCTTCCTCCCACCTCCACAGACATGCACCTGGGGATAGGCCCCTCCCACCTCCAAAGACATGCACCTGGGGATAGGCTCCTCCCACCTCCAAAGACATGCACCTGGGGATAGGTTGATTGGCAACACTAAATGGTCCTTAGTGTGTGAATGTGAGTGTGAATGTTGTCTGTCTATCTGTGTTGGCCCTGTGATGAGGTGGCGACTTGTCCAGGGTGTACCCGGCCTTCCGCCCGATTGTAGCTGAGATAGGCGCCCCCACCCCCGCGACCCCAAAAGGGAATAAGCGGTAGGAAATGGATGGATGGGAAGGGATCTGGAGTTCCTCCTCTACATCACGCCTCATTATCTCTCAAAATGGCTTGGGAATCTCTGTGAGATTGTTACTATTTTGAACATTTGTATTCATTCACAAACTTAGGAAGTCTTCAGGTGTAAGATAAGACAAGATCATGGGTACAAGCGGCCCAAATGAGTTTCCTCCGCCGGGTGGCGGGTCTCTCCCTTAGAGATAGGGTGAGAAGCTCTGCCATCCGGGAGGGACTCAAAGTAAAGCCGCTGCTCCTCCACATGGAGAGGAGCCAGATGAGGTGGTTCGAGCATCTGGTCAGGATGCCACCCGAACGCCTCCCTAGGGAGGTGTTTAGGGCACGTCCAACCAGTAGGAGGCCACGGGGAAGACCCAGGACACGTTGGGAAGACTATGTCTCCCGGCTGGCCTGGGAACGCCTCGGAATCCCCCGGGAAGAGATAGACGAAGTGGCTGGAGAGAGGGAAGTCTGGGCTTCCCTGCTTAGGCTGTTGCCCCCGCGACCCGACCTCGGATAAGCGGAAGAAGATGGATGGATGGCTGGATAGGTGTGTTATGTCATATATATATACATATATATATATATATATATATATATATATATATATATATATATATATATATATATATATATATATATATATATATATAGCTACAATATGGAGGCACCTTTTTTCCCACTCCACTGCTACTTTGAGTGCTGTTTGCCACTCCACCTTCTTCCCGTGAGTCTGACACGTACCAGGTATGAGGTATAATTTCCTTCTTGCAGAAGCTGCACTTTGGAACACATTCGCAGGCTTTCAAGAGCATTTAAAGCCACAGGTGTTGGGGCTGCAACTCCAGGATCTTGTTTTTTTTTTTACCATTGCTGTTACCATTTTTGTACAAAACATGTTTTTCAAAATTGTCAAGGGCGAAAAGAGAATTTGCAAACAAATACAATTCTATTCAACTAAATAATGAAGAGGGCCGCAGATTTAAGAGCCCATGGTATGGTAAGTTCTTAGGGCCCAGACATCAACATTTCTGTGTATATATATAATATATGTATATATATATAGTATAGTACTTTATTCATTCGGGAGAGTTCCTTCAGGAAAATTAATTATATATATATATATATATATATATATATATATATATATATATATATATATATATATAAATATAATTGTTCTACTAACTGTACTGTACTTGCTGCTTACTTTAAAAAAAATAACACTCACCTTTCACTATTTGAGTAGCTTTTATTCTTCCATTTGCATACTGGTGAGCGATCTCTGAGAATGGGAACATTTCCTTCACGGATTTGTTGAAAACATCCGCAAATGAGAAGGGAATGTTGCTTGCAGCTATCGGTGTAGCCATCTTTGTCTGGGCATACGTTCCACCCTGGGGTCTCCATTTAGCAAGGTGGCCCATAATCCTGGACTGTGACGGGCCTTGTGCTTCTCTCACCGTTCATGAGTGACTATTTATGTTCGGCCACCGTGTTCAATGGAGAAGTCTGATCTACAGAATATGCAGGCAGCATACACCTTCCCCTTGCAGCTGTCCTGGATGAACTGAATCAATCAATCAATCAATCAATGTTTATTTATATAGCCCCAAATCACAAATGTCTCAAAGGACTGCACAAATCATTACGACTACAACATCCTCGGAAGAACCCACAAAAGGGCAAGGAAAACTCACACCCAGTGGGCAGGGAGAATTCACATCCAGTGGGACGCCAGTGACAATGCTGACTATGAGAAACCTTGGAGAGAACCTCAGATGTGGGCAACCCCCCCCCTCTAGGGGACCGAAAGCAATGGATCTCGAGCGGGTCTAACATGATACTGTGAAAGTTCAATCCATAGTGGCTCCAAGACAGCAGCAAGAGTCCCGTCCACAGGAAACCATCTCAAGCGGATCAGCAGCGTAGAGATGTCCCCAACCGATACAGGCGAGCGGTCCATCCTGGGTCCCGACGAGCGGTCCATCCTGGGTCTCGACTCTGGACAGCCAGTACTTCATCCATGGTCATCGGACCGGACCCCCTCCACAAGGGAGGGGGGGACATAGGAGAAAGAAAAGAAGCGGCAGATCAACTGGTCTAAAAAGGAGGTCTATTTAAAGGCTAGAGTATACAGATGAGTTTTAAGGTGAGACTTAAATGCTTCTACTGAGGTAGCATCTCGAACTGTTACCGGGAGGGCATTCCAGAGTACTGGAGCCCGAACGGAAAACGCTCAATAGCCCGCAGACTTTTTTTGAGCTCTAGGAATCACTAATAAGCCGGAGTCTTTTGAACACAGATTTCTTGCCGGGACATACGGTACAATACAATCGGCAAGATAGTATTGATAGACTGAAATTCTTCTTTCCAATCATTTAAAACTTTGCAAGCTTCTTCTTTCTCGTCGTCACCATGCCTGGTCTTCGGCTTCGTCTTGTGTTCTGATTGCTGCGCTTGAATTCGAGGTGTAACCGTTATTATTGTCCGGCCGGGAACGGCGCCCAGTGAAGGATGGTGTAGCAATATTCTTGTCCGCGTGGAAATCGGTAGAAATTCGTGAGAATGGTGGCTCCGGGAGATTTTCTGGGGGGACACTGTAATTCTAGAGTCTCCCTGGAACCTTGGGAGGTTTGGCAAGTATGAGTTTGTGAGCACGTGCACGAACATGCTAGCTGCCAGCAACAACATGCTAGCTGCCAGCAACAACATGCTAGCTGCCAGCAAGGCAACATGTGCAGCGTGAAGGTGAGCGTTCAGTAAGCCTCACGTCTCCAATTGTTAGTCATAAACGAGCTTCAGAGCCAAAGCACTCTGAGGCGTCCTAGTTAAGATAAAAGCCTTCCCTTGAATTTCCACAGCACATTTTGCTTCCACGCGTCCGCGTTGTCGGGCAGGGTGGGCTAACGCGGCTTTGTCTGCTAACGACGAGGGGCTGCATGATTCTTCTGGAATGTGCATCTGGTGTCTGGAGCCTAATTATTTCCCAGGTTAGGGCTGTGCGTGTGTTCATTAGACATCCCACAGTAACACTGACGGCGTCGGATGACGTTTGCTTTCCCGAGTCGCGGAAATTTCCGCCCCGATATATGTCAGTCTTGTCTTTCGAGGGGATTTTAGAATTTTAATGGACTCGTTGGACCTCGCCTCAAAATCTCCAAGAGGATCCTGGGTAAAAGTGTTATGGACTGACTGGTGTTTTTTCCCCAAGCATCTACGACAGCGCGGTCAAAATAATCCAATACCTCATAGAAATCAGCCTTTTTGTACGTAACTGAAACTTGTATGGACCTCAGACTGGTCCGAATACCGAATACAGCGCTACTATCCATTAGGAATAAGTCAACACAGAACCAGCATGGTCTGGATCAGGGGTGCCAAACTCATCTCAGCTCAGGGGCCACATGGAGGAAAATCTAAGCCCAAAGTCGGTGGGGATGGTAGAATCATGGCTTGAGAACCTAAATATAAAGACAAGTTTGGGTTGTTTTCTTTGGCCAAAAATCTAAAAAGCGCATTGTGAAAGTTTGCAGGAATCAAATGTACTCCTCCAGACATAACTCTTCAAGTTTGTGGAACTTTCTGAAGGAAAAGTTTCAAAAACACGATGAGGAACAATATCAACTCAGTGTTTCTTCTACAAAAGCCAAAAGCAGTGAATTTGTCACCTTGTGTAAATGCTAAATAAAAAGAGAATACAACAAATCCTTTTCAACTTATATTCAATTGAATAGACTGCAAAAACAAGATATTTCATCTTCACACTGAGAAACTTCATTTTGTTTTTTAAATAGTCATGAACTTAAAAATTAATGGCAGCAACACATGTCAAAAAAGGCTTTTTTACCAGTGTGTTACATGGCCTTTCCTTTGAACAACACTCAGTAAAGGTTTAGGAACTGAGGAGACACATTTTTGAAGTGGAATTCTTTCCCATTCTTGCTTGATGTACAGCTTAAGTTGTTCAACAGTCTCCTGCCTCATATTTTAGCCTTCACACATTTTCAATGTCTGGACTACAGGCAGGCCAGTCCAGTACCTGCACTCTTTTACTATGAAGCTACGCTGTTGTAACACCTGGCTTGGCATCGTCTTGCTGAAATAAGCAGGGGCGTCTATGATAACGTTGCTTGGATGACAACATATATTGCTCCAAAAGCTGTATGTACCTTTCAGCATGAATGGTGCCTTCACAGATGTGTAAGTTACCCATGCCTTAGGCACTAATACACCCCCATACCATCACACATGCTGCCTAGAACACTTTCATCCTAGAACAATCTTGATGTTTTTTTGCTCTTTGGTCTGGAGGACACGGTGTGCACAGTTTCCAAAAACTATTTGAAATGTGGACTCGTCAGACCACAGAACAATTTTCCACTTTGCATCAGTCCATCTTAGATGAGCTCGGGCCCAGTAAAGCGTTTGTGGGTGTTGTTGATAAATGGCTTTGGCTTTGCATAGTAGAGTTTTAACTTGCACTTACAGATGTAGCGACCAATTGTAGTTACTCACAGTGGTTTTTGGAAGTGTTTCTGAGGCCATGTGGTGATATCCTTTAGACAATAATGTCACTTTTTGATGCAGTACCGTTTGAGGGATTAAATGTCCGTAATATCATGGCTTACGTGCAGTGATTTCTCCAGACTCTCTGAACTTTTTGATGACGCATCAGAATCCATCATTAGCAATAGATCATTAGTCATTTTTGCAAGGGCTGTCTCAGTAGAGTGATTTGCCCTGAAACCGGATTGAAAGGTTTTACATAGATTGTTAAACGCTAAGTGTTCATTTAGCTGCTCTGCAACAATTTTTTCGAGGATTTTTGAAATAAAGGGAAGGTGAGACACCGGTCGGTAGTTTACCATGAGGTCAGGATCGAGGTTAGGTCTTTCGGTCCCCTAGGGGGGGTTGCCCACTTCTGAGGTCCTCTCCAAGGTTTCTCATAGTCAGCATTGTCACTGGCGTCCCACTGGATGTGAATTCTCCCTGCCCACTGGGTGTGAGTTTTCCTTGCCCTTTTGTGGGTTCTTCCGAGGATGTCGTAGTCGTAATGGTTTGTGCAGTCCTTTGAGACATTTGTGATTTGGGGCTATATAAATAAACATTGATTGATTGATGATATTACGCAGCATAGATGGTGAAATCCCTAAATTCCTCGTCGACAAATGTTGTTATCAAACTGTTCGACAATTTCCTCACACATTTAGCCTGTTCACCTGTGGGGTGTTTCAAATAACTGTCTCAGTTTTTTTGCCACTTGTGCCAGCTTTTTTTCAAACATGTTGAAGGCATCAAATTCCAAATGAAGTCATATTTGCCAAAAAATAACAAAGTTTACCAGTTCAAACGTTAAATACTTTGTCTTTGCAGTCCATTCAATTGAAGATAAGTTGAAAATGAATACAAATCTTTGCATTCTCTTTTTATTGAGCATTTAGACAACGTGACAACTTGACTGCTGTTGGGTTTTGTACAAAGTCATGACTAAACTTGAAGTCACAGTCTCTCTGGGACTGAACAATAAATAGATGTCAACTCTTCTCGGTATATCTCGTTCGTCATGTTGTCGTGTTATCCATCATCATCATCTTCCGCTTATCCGAGGTCGGGTCGCGGGGGCAACAGCCTAAGCAGGGAAACCCAGACTTCCCTCTCCCCAGCCACTTCGTCTAGCTCTTCCCGGGGGATCCTGAGGCGTTCCCAGGCCAGCCGGGAGACATAGTCTTCCCAACGTGTCCTGGGTCTTCCCCGTGGCCTCCTACCGGTTGGACGTGCCCTAAACACCTCCCTAGGGAGGCGTTCGGGTGGCATCCTGACCAGATGCCCGAACCACCTCATCTGGCTCCTCTCGATGTGGAGGAGCAGCGGCTTTACTTTGAGTTCCTCCCGGATGGCAGAGCTTCTCACCCTATCTCTAAGGGAGAGCCCCGCCACACGGCGGAGGAAACTCATTTCGGCCGCTTGTACCCGTGATCTTATCCTTTCGGTCATGACCCAAAGCTCATGACCATAGGTGAGGATGGGAACTTAGATCGACCGGTAAATTGAGAGCTTTGCCTTCCGGCTCAGCTCCTTCTTCACCACAACGGACCGGTACAACGTCCGCATTACTGAAGACGCCGCACCGATCCGCCTGTCGATCTCACGATCCACTCTTCCCTCACTCGTGAACAAGACTCCTAGGTACTTGAACTCCTCCACTTGGGGCAGGGTCTCCTCCCCAACCCGGAGATGGCACTCCACCCTTTTCCGGGCGAGAACCATGGACTCGGACTTGGAGGTGCTGATTCTCATTCCGGTCGCTTCACCGTTGCTAATTCAACACAACATAAACAGAGGTAGAAACTATTCAAGTGGTTTGAGTCACTTTGCTCAATGTTTACGGAGACATTTAGGGGCACTGAGCGCGCCAAATAAGAATGTTTTCCAAGCAGAAGACGTAAAATGGCAGGTTTTTGTGTTTAACTTGGGAACTCTCGTGTAAAGTTGGTTGACCTGAATTGTTAAATGTAACATTTTGTGGCAGTTTGACCGCTTGGAAAAGGTAGACTCAGAGGGGACAACTCAGCATGAAAGCTACATGTTGGAATCTATTTCCATGCAACCCTGACATAACTGTCCTGATCCAGCGCATGGATTTCCCAGGAGGGCTTGACCCCGCCAGACCTGCAGCGGATTACTTGCAGGGGCAGCAGAAGTCCAGAGTAAAGAACGGAGTCGAGCGGAGAGGAAATGGTCGCCAGCAAGGACCATGCAGCGTAGTTGCAGATCAGGCATTTCAAATGTCTCGTTTACGCCTCTAATTACAGCGTTCAGACGGACACATAAAAGGCAGAGCAGGCCAAACGCAGCCGCAGTTTACGGTGACAGATAAAACTGTCCTCGGATTTCTTAATGCATCCTTCGAAAGCTGCCCGTTTATCTCCAAAGCAAGATCTTTTCTCAGCACTATCGGAGGCAGAAAGCACGCAAACGTACGCCTCAAATCAATTTGGAGGATAAATAGAGTTTGTTTGGCGGCGATGCAGAGATAAACCGATAGAGCAAATTGTAAAGTAGCTCGCTGGCATCCCAGCTGAGAAAACAAAATGATCGGATCAATCAACGTAAGCATCCTTGCAGCCGGTTGTTCTGTTATCTACACTCTCTTTTCGCAACATTAGGTAGACCTGAGCCATCCGCTTGAGTCCAAAACAAGAAAGGTCGCAGCCATCCTGCCTGAGCCGTGGGAAGAACCGCCGTCAGGACTTCTGAGACTCTCATGGCCCAAGGAAAGTGTACAAAGTAGAAAACTGGTTTAAGTAAAATAAATATTTTAGCTTCAAAAGTTATTTGGAGAACAACAGAAAGTTAACAGAAAAAAGAAGCTATTTAATTGACCGCATTTATTCAAGTACCTGTTAATCTTGTAATAGCGGCAGTGATGGGCAGTAAGGTAGGTAGCAAGGCAGCAAGGCAGCAAGGTAATAAGGTAGCAAGGTTGGTTTTTATTGTCATTGCATAAGCACAACAAAACTTTGTTTTCAGCACAAACCCGTTCAAGATTAGACAAACAAACCGTGTACAGGGTTACAGAAGAGGAATGCTGATGGGTCGCCACAGCATGGCAAAAAGGTAAATGCTGTAAGAAAATACAATCTACTCTGGGCTCCTAAGGGGGCCCAGTCTGGAGTGGAAACAAAAAACTCCATAGCAAAGCTCATATACATATTACAAAATACATCTCCAGACTTGCAACATAGGGTAGGGAGTGGGGGCTATGGTGGCGGGCTGCAGCTCTTCAGGCGTTGCCCAGCCGTCCATCACCACTAAGGGATTTACGTCAAGGGCGTTGGATTGGGTTTGGGGTGTGGCCTAGATTTTCTGTGTGTGTAAGCCTTCCGCGTGTCTCTGTTCCGCGGCCTTGATGTTGTTTAAGCCACCAGTCAGTCCAAAGTCAACAACTACAGGTGTGTTCTCGCCACTCTGTCCTCCGGGAGAGTCTCCAAGCCAGGGAAACAATCCAAGTTAGAATGTTTTGTATGCGAGTGAAAATAAAATTGAGTTTTCACTCTAAATTGTCTGTGTCTGGTCCTCAAAAATCATCCCGCGGGGCAGACTGTCCGATGTTATCCAAATCACAAGACTGTCCACAGTTCTTCCTGCATCATTTGTGGCAGCTTTGGGCTACTTTGAAGACTACCAGCAACTTTCAATTTGTCGACAAACTAGAACAACGCTTACTCCAATCAGCAGCTGCCTGTTGACATCATTCCTGATAGGTGGATATCTTCACGTCTTCCACTTAAAGTGTCGCCAGGCACGCGGCATTCCTCCTTCTCAAGAGTCCGTGGTGTGTCCAGCAACAACTGCTCCATCACGACAAGCAGGTCCCCCCAAACCCAAAATCTTGTCAATGTAGTTGAGGCCAGTTAAATGGTTCCAATGTTTGGATTTGGATCTACATGTAGCGAAGCTACGTAGCTTAACTACAATTCCCAGTAGCTTTGCTTTTTTTTGAGCCAGGTAGCAAGGTAACTTACATCCAAGCTAAAAGCGACAAAGACAGAAAATTGAAATGAAAACCGAGGCCAGAAAAACCCCAGAGAACATCCAAAGACCTGGATGAATGAGAACATCCATACAACACCACAAATATTCTGTTGATGGATATTCTGAAAGTTGCTGGGTTGGGTTTGGAATTTGCTTCTGTATTTTAGTTTTGCTCATCAAATCTGAGAGCCACGTCTTTTCCAAAGCGGTACGAGGTGAAAAACTTTGAGAACCACTAACATGCTCCAAGCGGAGGCCAATATCGTTTGTGATTGCGAATAACCAATTTCTCTGAGCTGACTTGCCAAAGCGAGAACAAAATGGTGAAGAATGCTGGACTGAGCAGCAGCCGTGTTCCGGGGATCATCATTAGTCGGGCTGAAGGACCACTGCAAAGACCGCGTGGCCCTGGGCTCCACAACATGGCATCAAGGGGGCGGCTCGTCTTTTAAACCTCAGTTCCAAATGGCTCATTAAGACCAGGCGAGGTCTTGCCTGTACGCTCGTCTGGAGATGAGTGACGCAATGCCCTGACACCTTCCTGCCAGCGGGGGTGCTACATTCCTGCTTCTCAATCATTTAGTCTTTTTCTTTGGACTCCTGAGCCTCATACCTACGTTCTTTTGACGTCTGGGACATTTTAAACCTGAAGCTGAAACTTCTACTGGGTTGTGCTTTCGAGGGCCACCTTCAATATTTCATGATCCCTGTGTTTAGTATCATTTTCTGTCCTGGTGGTGTTATTTCGGCGATATTTCTTGTTTAGTCTGTTTTTGCAGCACCTCTACTTTCTGATCCTTGCACCTGTGCCTCATTGTTAATAAATTCAACTCAGGTCCACCTTGTCCCCGGCCTCAGGGCTGCTTCCTTTTCTTTTTGTGGCTCTGTCCACTAGCTATTTATTTGCTACTTCAACTTTTCTTCCTGCAATGCCCCTGATTAAACTTGTTTCTTGCCATTCGCCTCCTGTCTCTGCATCCTGGGGTCACGCCAACAGTGACAGTAAGTCTGTAAATCATAGCACGAAACAAATGCTTTTAATGGGCATCTGACCCTGGTGTTGAAATGCAGCTGAGGCCCATGGTTATATTCATAGAGGTTATTTTTGCAAACAAACTTTTTGCAAGTACACTAATAACTATTTACACTTTTTTTTATATAGATATTTAGGTCGCATTTTAAGGGTCATTGAGACACAGGTTGCATCGTTACACCTTTTTGTATTTGGTATTGAAGAATATGTTGGATTTTTGTTAGGTTTCTGGAAGTAATGCTTGTATAAAAACGTCAACAACTCTACAGTTTTAAAGTATTTACTGCAACTTTAGTCAAGTCCAGTAGCTGTGGCTTAAAGATGAGATTGTTTGGAAATGTGTGCGTCTATTTTCAGCAGAGTATGCGTGGTTGTGCTGTTCCACAGCCCAAAAAAAAAAAAAAAAGCTAAATTACTGCTAGGTATCTGGCCCACACATTAAGAATTGAAGGAATTAGAGATGTGACGTTTGCGAACGAGTTGATTCTTTTGAATGACTCTTTTTTTGAACAATGAGAACCGATTCACATTTACGAGCCATTCTTTCGAGAGCTGTTTTCTACTCACATGCGCACACAGCCTCACTGGACTGGTAACAGGACTGCAATATGAGTCAGAGTCAAAAGTAGCAGTATTTAGATTCACTTTCTATATTATTTGTACTTTTCATTTTTTTGCATCCACTTTTCCTGTTCATTGTTCTCATATATAAAGTAGATGACACGCACGCACACACGCACACACACACACACACACACACACACACACACACACACACGCACACACACACACACACACCAGGTAGGTTAGTACGTACCAAATTTTATTCACATTTTCACATTGTAATTGTTATATAATTATGCATTTCATTATTGCTCATTATTAGCGGCCAAATGTCCCTTTGGGAAAGAGGACCCTATTGCATTTGTAGCGTTGTATTCTTTCTTTATTATTAATCTGCAGCTTTGAGCTGTACTTTGACCCCCTTAACATGTTTCAAAACTCACCAAACTGGACACAAACATCAGACCTGGCGAATCTTGCAATCTAATCGAAAAACCTAACCCAAAAACTCAAAATTACACACTAGCGCCCCTAGGAATAAAAAATAGACAAAACTGCTCGTAGGAAGAAAACACAGACATAACTGTCAGTAACTACCAGTAGGAATGTCGTAGAGACATGAAACAAAAATCTGTATGTAGGTCTCACTTAGACCTACATTTTATATAATGACAACCCCCAGCAAAAATCCACAGGAAGTTTGCAATTCCCCCTTCAAAGACAAAAGTTCTGTAAAAAACGGTCACCTTTTTTCAAACATTATCTCCTCTGAGCGCTTTTGTTTTGTCGGCTTCAAACTACCACAGGAGATAGATTGAACCTTTCTGATTAAAATTTGACTAAAGAGTTTTAATTACTGCTACGGTTTTGATTTTATCAGCCTTCAAAGAACCGCTGCGCTGAAAACCAATTCTAAGATGGCCGCCGTGCGCAGACAAAGTGAGGGAGATGGGGTTTTTTTTCCCGTTTTTTTCCATACCGTCTGCTGCTGGTGCGCACGCACCAACATTCGTGAGGGAGGCCCTGTGATCCTCTATAGCAAAATGGCTGCCAGGTGCCGTAGCTAAGCTGGTATGTTTTAAAGTTGTCGTTTGCCTCCATATCGTAAAAACAACCGTCCAACATTTTATAACTAATTGTAAACTTATAGGTGCCGACCATCAGGGCCGAGTTGCAACGAGAAATTGTGTCGATGTTAAGATATCACGCCGAGTTGGTAAGTGAATTTGTTTGCTAATAGTAGCTACTATCCATCCATCTTCTAACTCTTATCCGGGCTTGGGTCGCGGGGGCAGCAGCCAAAGCAGTCCCTTGCAGCTTTAATTTGTGTATTGTTTCTGTATTGTTCAGATCATTTTGTGCTGTTAAGTTTTCAAAAGTTTTCAAAACACGTGGATATGGTGCCATCGTAAAGAATGTTGACCATGAAAACTGTCATGACCTGTAGGCTTTTGTTATTATTTTCTTGGGTTTTGTGTTTATTTCTGTTCTTAGTAGTCCTTGCCTTCCTTTGCTAGGAGCGTTTGAGCATTTTGTTGATTCGTGTCCCCACCTGCTGCCACCACTAAACACGCACCATTATATGGCCGTCTCACCCCGCTAGTCTTTGCGGGATTCTTGTCCGCATTACACGACGGTTTGTTCAGTTAGCCTCCAGCTTTTCACTCTTGTTTGTCATTTTCTTTTGTGCATTGGATTAAAACACTTTTTCTTACCTGCAATCTGCCTGAAGTCCACACCACACCACGCCGAAACTTTGCAAACAACAATACAAAAATGAAAATATCACCAACATTTCAGAATGAGAACAGTAAAAAAAAAATAATATTTGTGTGAAAATAATTTATTACATTCCATAGCTTATTTTATAACTGCAGCCAGTGATCATTTACTTAGTAATAAAATATATCACTATATTATTGAGCCAGTCTAGTAGAGGGCTCCTCGAAAGAAATAATTCCTCAAGATCCAGTTGCCTTCAAAGAGCCATCATTTCCACATCTATTTGGGATTGTTGAAGCCGAGGTTTCGTCGATGGATGTTGTTGTATGTCGTGACGATGTTTTTGTCGACACGATTTTACTGATTTTACACGATTTCAAAGGGGTTTTGGCAGTGTCAGATAAATACTGCCTGAACACTTGTGCCAGGGGTGTAGCCCAATGATTGATGTGTTGGTCACCTACAGTATCCAAAAGGCTCAATTCTAGTATAATTTCCCTTAAACCTTTGAAAAGTAAAGCTTGACTTCTGATCAAGATCACTATTGACTTTGGAAAGTATCTGACTGAAGTAGTTAAAAGTACCGTACATTCTGAAATATACAACTTTTTTCCTACACTTTAAAGCCTGACGTTCAGCCGTCCATAGCCTTTCTACTCATATATAGATTCTTCATTCATCACTCCAAGCAACGTTTGCAAGTTTTACAATACAACTAAAACAATTCTTACTTACTAATTTGTCCCATGTGTGATCTCTGTCGCAGTGATTTTATGCAATGAAGCTACTGTTGTTAGTAATAGCTAATATGCTAACACGTTTACGAGTGTCTGTGTTTGTATTATTAATTTGCAATGGAATTCTTTTTGTGTAGTTTCAGTTTCACAAATTTCTTGTTAAATTCATGGAAACTTCGCAGTGGAGGTATTGAGTCTGTTTAGCTGATTGGAGAGCTAGCTGACGATGACTTGTGTTTTGTGTGATCTGCCGTTTTACTGCCGTGTTACAGACACTGTTTGGGAACAATTAAGGTATGTAAATAAATATGTAGAGAAGCTTACTGTGTATATAACTCCTTTCACAACATGTATACGTCTGCGGCTTATAGTCCGGTGAGGTTAATATACTGATGCGCTCTGTCGTCCGTAAAATACGGTAGCTGTGACAAAGGGTTGGTCCGGCATACTTTGTCCAACCTCTTCTGTGTAAAGTTAATATTATTTCCTCCAGTATTTCTTCCGCTTGTAGTATTCATGGCTCTGTCTTTGTGTAAGTAATATTGAGGCATGCACACCTGCATATCAACTTTAACACCAGGTGGAATATCTGTGGGATTTTTCCCAAATCACCGATATTAAAAGCAAAAAACTATTTGAATCATCATGACTCACTTATGGAGCCGACATAAAGGTTTGTTTTGTGATTCTAATCCAAGTTGTAATTGTAGTGTAATGAAACATGAGATTATTTGTGTGACGTTAATAAGTCAACTAAAAAACATGAAATCACAGACCCTTGAAAGAGTTATTTGGAGTTAATTATTTGCCTCCACAATTTGCATCAAGCATGTCTTATTAAAAATGGAAAAGAGCCCATGCCACATTAAGGATTTGAAAACTGTACCCAAGCATGAAATGAGTATGGCGGTCAGAGCCAAGTCGAGGCGAAGGAGCCCAAAGACGTCACTTGGATTTGCATGAAACACGGCAGAGTTTTGCACCCAGACAGAAATGACCATGTTTTATTCCACTTTCACACCCATGGATAAAACATGCCGAGTGATCAAATTTTCATGAGGAAATTATGAAAGCTGTTATTAACTTCTCTGCTGCCTTCTGCACGCGCTCAATGAACACAATGATGTCATTTCCACAAATGTTGTGAAGTTTGACACTTTTCTCAGGACTGACAGTCTTTTCATTTGGATTTGCATCCAATTTACCTCCAATACTGAGCTCCATAATAAGATTTATGTAAAGTACACTTTACAATTCATATACATTAGAACCTCAATGCTTCTGTGACGGAGCCCTAAACTCCAAACAGGTGAATCACATTGAAAAGAATTTAAAACAGCACACATTGCAACATGCCTTCGGAAAAAAAACAACACATTTTTAAGTAGGAAACAATGTCAATAAAAATCTTCAATAGAATGTACTAAAGTCATTAAAAATCTACAATAGAATGTTTGATTGATTGATACTTGTATTAGTAGATAGCACAGTACAGTACATATTCCGTACAATTGAGCACTAAATGCTAACACCCCAATACGTTTTTCAACTTGTTTAAGTCGGGGTCCACCTTCATCAATTCATGGACTAAAAACAACTACAGTAGATTTATGAAATAACAATTGAAAAGTAGAATTCTACGGTAACTTCAAACACACCAACAGCTTCTCCATATTTTCATGGATAAATGTCCCACGTTTGTCTATTCATTCCTGGCAGGCGTTGGACTGATCCTGATCCAGTGTGGCACGGACTAGCAGTGATGTGTTGGACTAAGTTGCTTCAATTCTTGCTCATATTTGTGAGGACTTCTCATTTGATGTTTAGACCGACAAACATTTTTTTTTTTTTTACAAAAAAATCATTAACTTAGAATTTAATGGCAGCAACATATTGCAATAAAGTAGTCAGGGGGTATTTTTACAATTTTTTTTATAAGACTCACTGCAGGTTTGGGAACTGAGGAGACACATTTTTGAAGTGGAATTCTTTCCCATTCTTGCTTGATGTACAGCTTAAGTTGTTCAACAGTCTCCTGTCTCATATTTTAGCCTTCACACATTTTCAATGTCTGGACTACAGGCAGGCCAGTCTAGTACCCACACTCTTTTACTATGCAGCCATGCTGTTGTAACACCTGGCTTGGCATTGTCTTGCTGAAATAAGCAGGGGCGTCCATGATAACAACATATGTTGCTCCAAAAGCTGTATGTACCTTTCAGCATGAATGGTGCCTTCACCCATGTGTAAGTTAGTCATGTCTTGTTCACTAATACACCCCCATACCATCACACATGTGTAAGTTAGTCATGTCTTGTTCACTAATACACCCCCATACCATCACACATGTGTAAGTTAGTCATGTCTTGTTCACTAATACACCCCCATACCATCACACATGCTACCTAGAACACTTTCACCCTACAACAATCCAGATGCTTCTTTTCCTCTTTGGTCCAGAGGACACGACGTCCATGGTTTCCAAAAACAATTTGAAATGTGGACTCGTCAGATTGCAGAAGACTTTTCCACTTTGCATCAGTCCATCTAAGATGAGCTCGGGCCCAGCGAAGCCTGCAGCATTTCTGGGTGTTGTTGATAAATGGCTTTGCATAATACAGTTTTAACTTGCAGATGTAGCGACCAACTGTAGTTACTGAAAGTGATTTTCTGAAGTGTTCCTCAGTCCACGTGGTGATATCCTTTTTACACTGATGTCAATTTTGATGCAGTAGTGCCTTAGGGATCAAGGTTCGTAACATAATGGCTTACGTGCTGTGATTTTTCCACATTCTCTGAACCTTTTGACGATATTACGGAGCGTAGATGGTGAAATCCCTAAATTCCTTGCAATAGCTGCTTGAGAAATGTTATTCTTAAACAATTTGCTCAGGCATTTGTTGACAAAGTGGTGACCCTCGCCTCGTCCTTGTTTGTGAATGAGTGAGCATTTCATGGAAGCTGCTTTTATAGCCAATCATGGCACCCACCTGTTCCCAATTAGCCTGTTCACCTGTGGAATGTTCCACATAAGTCCTTGATGAGCATACCTCAACTTTCTCACTATTTTTTGCCACTTGTGCCAGCTTTTTTGAAACATGTTGCAGGCATCAAATTCCAAATGAGCTAATATTTGCCAAAAATAACAACGTTTCTCAGTGTGAAGATGAAATATCTTGTCTTGGCAGTCTATTCAATTGAATATAAGTTGACAGGGATTTGCAAATCATTGTATTCTCTTTTTATTTAGCTTTCACACAACATGAGAACTTCACTGCTTTTGGGCTTTGTAATGTTTTGCCCAGAACCACAAAGGTGCCATTGTTTTGCTGCAGACAAGCAATGACGGGAGACTTGTTGCTAGTGGTTTGTGTGTTGCTGGTTAACAACCCAGTAATGTGACTAATATATGACTGAGGGTGCATGTTGCTATTTAACAAATCAACATTCAGAACATCAACACACGGAAATGGAAAAATTCATCAAGTGTGTCAGACTCGTTTACATTGAGGTCCACCTGGTAATTATGGCTCTAACTGAATATTATTTCAATATAAATGTATAATGAGACGCCGTCCTATCACAATGCACAATTGCCTACTAGTTTTATTATTTTATATCTTTTGATGTACACTGTAAAAAAAGGTAGTATATGCAATAAAGTCTGGCACCTTCATTGCCAGTATTTAGTTTGTTACAACAGTAACACATCTTTCTGTGTAAATCACTCATTTCGCAACATGTACATCTGCAGATTATAGTCCGGTATTTTTTTCTTCTAAAATGTAGTGGGTGTGGCTTATATACATGTTGCATACCTTTTTTTAACTTAAATATCTGATAATGTGTGTTTGTGTATTGATAAATATATATATATATATATATATGTGAATGTGAGTGTGAATGTTGTCTGTCTATCTGTGTTGGCCCTGCAATGAGGTGGCGACTTGTCCAGGGTGTACCCCGCCTTCCGCCCGATTGTAGCTGAGATAGGCGCCAGCGCCCCCCGCGACCCCGAACGGGAATAAGCGGTAGAAAATGGATGAATGGATGGATATATATATATTTATATATAAAAAAAACAGCCATTGTAAATTAACAATACCATCACAGACACTCTTAATCATGTTAGCATTTTAGCTAATGCTAACGACGCTAGCTTAATAACATTACGACAGCAAGGAAAAATTTGCATGGAAAAATTCCTCCAGACATCACAGCAGCAAAGGTTGTTTTAGTTGTATTGTTAAACTTACAAACATTGTTTGGAGTGATGAATGAAGAATCCTTTTGAGCACAAACGTTATGGACAGTTTAACTTCCGGTTTAAGGCGTTAAAACAGGAATCACATTTTTAACCTGCAATACCTGCAGGGAGTGAACTTGTCCAAAATGTGACGCCATAGCACAAACAATTTGCTTGTGTTTAATGAAAACTGTTGAACACAAAACATTATGGCCGTCACGAAGATGTAACGACTGGACGGCACAGCGCTGCCGGGTGTGTCCTTCCAGGAATGCACCGGCTCGAATACAGCAAGAGGTAAAATATAATGAAGTTTATTAAGCAAAAGGAGCTGTGAACAAAAACACTGGTGCTAAAGAAAAGGCAAACAAAAGACGCTAGCATGAAAGCTAGGAATAAACAACTAGAAATTTAAAATGGCACGTAGGCACAAAAGGGAAAAACAATTCATCAGCATGAAAACTGGAAAAACACAAAGGCTTAGCGTGAAAAGCTAGTGAGAAAATACGTACAGGAAGTAGCAGTCGTCACTTGTCGCTTGTAAGCAAATTACGAACCCAGAAAGAATAACGAAAAGAGGCGAGCTTATATAGGAGGGTGATTGGAAAAACAGGTGTGCGTGGACCGGGAGTAGCAGGTGGAACTAATATGTAACCATGGTGACGGACTAAACAGGAAATAAACACTCAAATGACGGAGAGTGATACAACAATGGAACAATAACTAAGAATATGTGTAGATCCGAGCAGCGGATCGCAACAGAAGAAAACATTATAAATGAGCTGCACCCATTTTATAAGCCGCAGGGTTCAAAGTGTAGGAATAAAATAATTAATTAGTCAGTGTATTTGGGCAACATAGCTCCATTGAAAATTGGTATTTTGTCTACATTTATAGTTTCTATTTTTACTTACATTTCTTACATTAATATGAATACTAATGTATATCTGTAAACATTTTGTTATGATAGGCTATATTCCTAATTTTACATATGTATACTATTTTGTATGTATGTATGTTATTTACCATCCCTTCAGGAATGTACTTAACCAATATTTGTGCACGTTTTGACACTTAAGACCAGATTTTCCTTTACAATTAGGGACGGCGTGGCGCAGTGGAAGAGTGGCCGTGCGCAACCCGAGGGTCCCTGGTTCAATTCCCACCTAGTACCAACATCGTCACGTCCGTTGTATCCTGAGCAAGACACTTCACCCTTGCTCCTGATGGGTGCTGGTTGGCGCCTTGCATGGCAGCTCCCTCCATCAGTGTGTGAATGTGTGTGTGAATGTGGAAGTAGTGTCAAAGCGCTTTGAGTACCTTGAAGGTAGAAAAGTGCTATACAAGTACAACCCATTTATTTATTTACATTTGCATAACAGAGATGTTGAAGTGTGATGATGAGCTCTCATCGTCTCTCATTTACGGTTTGCATAATTACAATAATCATTAATAATATTAGTTATGATTAATGAAAACAGTATATTACGTTGACAATAAGATGTTAATATTTGCTTTTATTGCAATTTAGTGTCTACTTTTAAGTGTGTGTGTATGCTATAAAACAAGTAATTCATCAACACAATTTTTGTTGAAATTCTGTGCTTTCTGAGGTCCCGGTTTCAAGAAACACTTAAAAAATTGATAACACATTGATATAATTACAACAATTAAAAAATATTGAACAAAAACTTTTGAACTCTTTCCGCAACTTTCTAAAAGTTCAAGCATTTTAAGCCGCGACACTAACAAAATAATCCTGGAGGGAGGGCTTTTATATGGTGTGATAAAGCAACATGACGACAATATACTTTTACATTTGTAAAATATTGTGTATGTTATTTGTATGGTGCGATCCAGAAACATTTATTCTGACAGTCATTTTAATGCTAATTACTTTTTTCTGGTATTTGTCAGAGTCCCGTTTCCTGCGCTCCTCACCTTCTAAATGCTGCTCCTTAAAACAATGAACACACTCTGCTGCTTCCGGAGGGTAAAATCAATCACCCTGTGGCATTACGCATTTACCTTTTTTTAAAAGAACTTTTGCTTCAAACCGATTTTTTTGTGTGAGGATTGTCCCGGTGATAAATCCTCCCGCAGCGCAGACAAAGAAGACACTTTATCATAATAAACTCAATCGAAAAAATTTAGAAAGGGCTGCAAAAAGATAAAAAAAAACACCTTTTGTCTATTTTAGCATTCTGCATCGGGGATGCGCTCGCAGCCCACTTGCTGATGGATGGCCTGAAGAGATCTCCTTCACATCCGTCAAGGTGTGCATGCATGCAGGCGCTGGCTGGAGGATAAAAACTGACAAAAGAGAAGTAAAAATAATTTGCAAACATGCAGACGTGTCTTCTCTGCAAAGACCCTCGTGTGTTTCAAGACCATCTGCCTTGTTCTTCCACTGCAGGCTAGGTCGCAACACCATGGATGATGAAACCTACGTGGAAAATTATGTATATTGTGGCGTCCTAGAAGGGTTAGTGCTGCAAGGGGTCCGGTTATTTGTTCTGCTGTGTTACAGTGCGGCGGTTCTCACGTTTTAAAAAGTCATACATTTTACATTTTGAAACCGATACCAACAATTTACGCTATTACATTTTAAAGCATTTATCATCCGATAATATCGGCAGTCCGATATTATTGGACATTTTTAATTTTTTGGGTCACTTTTGTTCACTTCTGCCAGCGGTACCCTTAGCTTCTAGCCCCTTTGGAAGAATAATCTCCAACCAGTCAAAAGTGTATAACCGTTAATTAAAACATTTCCTATTGAGTTCATAAAGGTTTTCCTAGTTTGAATCTACAAACCAATGAGGAAGAAAGCAGAGGAGCATCGTCCTAAATTAAGTTGTACAATCCTGCAGTCAACTACCATATTTTTCAGACTATAAAGCACACTTAAAATCTTAACATTTTCTCAAAAATGGACAGTGCGCTTCATGTACAGAATAATTCTGGTTGTGCCTACTGACCTCGAAGCAATTTTGTTTGGTACATGGTGAAATGGTAAGTGTGGCCAGTAGATGGCGTTCAAACATAAGAGATATGCGTAAACTGAAAGATGACGCCAGTAAACGACACCAAAACTTGGTATGTTTCATTAGAATATAGAACATTACACACGGTGCTCAAAAATCAGTCAAAACATTTTTAGTACGACTCCAGTAAGCTATGAAGCCACACCACTTGATGGACTGTCGGCACATCAAACATAGGAGTATTATTATTATGCTGTGTGTATAAAGTAAGACATATTACCTGCCTTTTTGTTTCTCAGTATTATGCAAAAGCAACTTTTACCTTCTGGTACCAACTGGTCTGCATTTGGGATCTGCATAAATCCTGAAAAATTGCACACATCCGCCATTGTTGTAGATAAGCTTCTTCTTTTTCTCTATCTTCTTGGTATGTGACATTCATCCTCCACTCTTGCTGTTTCTAATATAAAGTAGTGTAAAGTTCTTACTTATTTCTGTCAGTAAACTCCCCATGAAAGCACTAAAACATACCGGTGTAGTGACTTTACATTATTCACCCAAAGAACTTTACTTATTAGAGGGTTCCAGTTTTTGACAACATTTATCCTTGTAAAAAAATATCTGTATGATTTGTATTATTAGTAATGTCAATAATAATAATACTTTAGTGTTGTTTATTCCATGACTCTTTTTGGCCCTTTCATCTTTTGCTCCACTTGGGGCCCAGACGGACAGCATCCAGGCTGCAGATTTCTCCTTTTCCAGGTGGTTGGTGTCACATGCCGGCAGTCTGCTCCCCTGCATTTGTCACTGCGATATTCGAGAAGAACACTGGTTGTGATTGGAAAGCTTCTGGAGTTGGCGGATTACATGTTGAGATTAGAGCACGGCTGTATGGAAAGTGCGCCACAAAGAGGAACAGACCGGCTGCGTTTTGCTCCGCCCCCAAGGTATGGGCGGGGGTGTATCATTCAGGCCTTTAGCTGTTACGCAAGCGAGATGCTTATTATAGCAGCCGTCGTACGGGCTGTCAGCAGCGAGGAGCTGATTATGCTACACTCTTTCTTAGTCGAAGAGCAGAATGCACCCACACGTCCCAAAAATAGGGATACCTGGAAGCCAAAAGAAATATCGCCATATTGGAATTTTTTCTAATCAGGTAGTCAAACAAAAGTGTCTTTCTTAGATTTTTTTGAGAAGCTCGAGCATCACAGGTGTAAAAGTATGTAGTCGTTCTTTAATACACTCAATACAGTCCGGGAGAGTCGGGAGTAGGCTCAGTTTGGAGGGGGGGGAGAGCTTATGACGCAACTCAGTGGAAAGTGCCGGCACTAGGAAGAATGGTGCATTGTCAAATGAGCAACAAAAAGGGAGAAGAAGTACTTTCAAAGTCAGTCTATATGGACACGGTCACACACAGGCCAGAAGGTGCTTTCTGCACAGCACTATTGCAACATACACAAACTGTAAGGATTGTCTAAAATGTGTTTAACACCTCATACTGACAAACATCACATGGTCACACAATTGAACATTTGCTAGGAAGAAGCCCATCTTAGTCTAACCCTTCTGCACATTTCAGCATTTTGTTCACTTCCTGTGTTTTAATGTTCCTATTTTCTAATAGGAAGACAACATATTAGATAGTCTGTGACGACAGAGAGTCAACTTAAAGGAAATGAAAATGAAAGCAATGTAACGTGTTCCTAAAATCCACAAAATACATTAAAATAAGTTAAACACATGCCTTTTTAAAGACCATTTTAACATCTTGTCGCCAGGGGAACAATAAGGGAACCTTTCATCTGTTACACAAAGGTACCCCAAAATTGTACTCAAGTAAGAGGACCAGTACTTTGGAATGAAACAACTCAAGTCAAAGTAAACATCGAAATAATTACTTGAGTAAGAGTGAGTTAAGTAACTACTCAAGTATTGAGTAACTTTTCAGTAACTTCGGATTCATGTAAAAATTATTTTTCAATGGTTTTTGAAATACAACTGTAGTCGGTGTGTGTGTGTGTGTGTGTGTGTGTGTGTGTGTGTGTGCGTGTGTGTGTGTGTGTGCAACATAAAAATGATATATCATTTAGTGCAGCATGTTTCCTCTCGTTAGAAGACAAATTCGTGTAGGCAGAAATGTGAGCAGTCGGTACATTTCTATGTACTAAAATAGTCTGATTTGTACAATTATTCAGTTTCCTCAATTTCTCGCAGCAACATGTGGAGCACGACATGTAACACTCTGGTAAAAATGCCAACTTTTTTGCAATGTGTTGCTGCCATTCAATTCTAAGTTCATCGTTTGCAAAAAAAAAGAACGTTTCTCAGTGTGAAGATGAAATATCTTGTCTTTGCCGTCTATTCAATTGAATATAAGTTGAAAAGGATTTGTTGTATTCTCTTTTTATTTAGCATTTACACAGGTGAGAACTTAACTGCTTTTGGCTTTTTTACTTTCCACCGCTATTTGGTGTCGTCCGTAATGTTTT